>NW_026527222.1:0-145606 GCF_022682495.2 Desmodus rotundus | reverse complement strand
GCCGCCTTGTGGCAGGGTGGGGGCGTTGCAGGCGAAGCAAGGCTCTTAGCCTCCCAGGCGGGGCACAGGCCAGACTCCCCACAGGAGAACAGGTCCGTGGACGAGGGTCCCGCCCGCCCGCCCGCCCGCCGGGACCCGCTCCACCTGGCGCGGAACCGTGGCCGGCCCCTCTTCCCGGCCCCAGGTCCCTAGTTCTTCCCTGGCACTCTGCCTCTGCGGGGGTGGGAGAGCTGCTGGGAAGTGTGGTCCACGGGAAAACGCACGGTCCTCTGGATGGCAGGGAGGGCTTCCGTTAACTCTGACACCAGCCCAGGGACCCTGTGAACCTGGCCTGATATCTCAAGGGGGGGCGGGGGGGGCACGTTGCCCGGAGGGATGCTTGCGGGGGGGGGGGGCCTGCTTGCGCCTGCGCGGCCCCGCCTCTTGGCCCGTAAACCACCCGGCCGCGGCTCGGACAAAAGCCATCTCCTGGGCGCCTCCCCCCTGTTCTTCCATCCGTAAAGGGGGACCCCTTTACGGATGGAAGAACAGGGGGATCTTCGCAGTGGCGGGGACGGGACGGAGGGGTCTGCGGGTTTGCCGCCACGAGGGCCAGTTGCTCGCACCCCGGCCCCCTGTGTCCGTGCTCCATGGAGGAGGTGGGCCGCTTATGGCGGGATGCAGGCGTCCTGCGGGGCTCAAGGGACGGCGTGGGCACTCCCCGGGCGAGAGAGGGCACCCGGGACCCGAGAGAGCACCCGGGAAAATGCCCCGCCCTGGCCCCCGTGGCTCCAGTGGCCTCCCTGGGCTCCTGCCGTGGGGCCTGGTCCCGCTCACCTGGGCCCAGGTTCTCCGCAGGTGAATGCCTTTTGCGGACAGCAAGGACCACAGGCCGCGGATGCCTTCACGGGGAGGGGGGTTCGAGCTCTGTGGGACCCGGGTCCCAGCGGACACAGTCCCTTCTCGCGAAGTCCAGCCCAGACTTTAGAGAGTAGAAGCGTCTCGGTGCAGGTTTGCCGCCTCGGGGCAGGGTGGGGCCGTTTGAGCCAAGAAAGACTCTCAGCCCCCCAGGCAGGTCTCAGGCCCGAGTCCCCCCGGGAGACGGGGTCCCTGGGCGTGGGTCCGGCCCGCCCGGGCCCCTGCCCACCAGGCGCGGAACCCTGGCCCGCCCCTCATCGAGGCCCCGGGGCCCTAGTTCTTCCCTGGCACTCTGCCTCTGCCGGGGTGGGAGACGCGCTGGCAAGTGTGGTCCACGGGAAAAGGAACGGACCTCTGGGTGGCGGGCAGAGCTTCCAGTTCCACGGACAGGACCCCAGGGACTCTGTGAAGCGGGCCTGATATGTCCGGGGTGGGGCCCGTTGCCCCGAGGGAGGCTTCTGGTGGGGCTGCCTGCCCTCTGCCTGCCGGGTCCCGCGTCTTGGCCCGAAACCGGCCAGCGGCGGCTCTGACAAATGCCATCTCCTGGGGGCCTCCCCCCTGTTCCTCCATCCGTAAGGGGCGACCCCCTTACGGATGGAGGAACAGGGGGATCTTCGCAGTGGGGCGGTCGGGACGGAGGGGTCTGCGCGTCTCCAGCCACTTAGCCCAGTGACCCGCAGCCCGGCCCCAGAGTTCCAAGCTCCATGGAGGCAGGGGGCCTCTTATCACGGGAAGCAGGTGTCTCGCGGGGCTCCAGGGACGGCGTGGGCACTCTCTAGGCGAGAGAGGGTGCCCGTGCCCCGAGAGAGCCCCGGCGAGAGCCCGAGGCCTGGCCGCAGAGGCTGCCGTTGCCTCCCCCGGGCTCCTACCATGGGGCCTGGCCCTGCTCTCCCGAGGCCCTGGTTCGCCGCAGGTGAATGCCTCTTGCGGACGCCAAGGACAGGAGGCCGCCGATTCCCTCACAGAGGTGGGGGTTCGAGCTCTGGGGGACTGAGGTCGCAGCGGTCTCACTCCATTTTGGGGTGCTTCTGCACAGACTGGAGGGTTGAAGCGGCTGGGCCCAAGTCTGCCGCCTTGTGGCAGGGTGGGGGCGTTGCAGGCGAAGCAAGGCTCTTAGCCTCCCAGGCGGGGCACAGGCCAGACTCCCCACCGGAGAACAGGTCCGTGGACGAGGGTCCCGCCCGCCCGCCCGCCCGCCGGGACCCGCTCCACCTGGCGCGGAACCGTGGCCGGCCCCTCTTCCCGGCCCCAGGTCCCTAGTTCTTCCCTGGCACTCTGCCTCTGCGGGGGTGGGAGAGCTGCTGGGAAGTGTGGTCCACGGGAAAACGCACGGTCCTCTGGATGGCAGGGAGGGCTTCCGTTAACTCTGACACCAGCCCAGGGACCCTGTGAACCTGGCCTGATATCTCAAGGGGGGGCGGGGGGGGCACGTTGCCCGGAGGGATGCTTGCGGTGGGGGGGCCTGCTTGCGCCTGCGCGGCCCCGCCTCTTGGCCCGTAAACCACCCGGCCGCGGCTCGGACAAAAGCCATCTCCTGGGCGCCTCCCCCCTGTTCTTCCATCCGTAAAGGGGGACCCCTTTACGGATGGAAGAACAGGGGGATCTTCGCAGTGGCGGGGACGGGACGGAGGGGTCTGCGGGTTTGCCGCCACGAGGGCCAGTTGCTCGCACCCCGGCCCCCTGTGTCCGTGCTCCATGGAGGAGGTGGGCCGCTTATGGCGGGATGCAGGCGTCCTGCGGGGCTCAAGGGACGGCGTGGGCACTCCCCGGGCGAGAGAGGGCACCCGGGACCCGAGAGAGCACCCGGGAAAATGCCCCGCCCTGGCCCCCGTGGCTCCAGTGGCCTCCCTAGGCTCCTGCCGTGGGGCCTGGTCCCGCTCACCTGGGCCCAGGTTCTCCGCAGGTGAATGCCTTTTGCGGACAGCAAGGACCACAGGCCGCGGATGCCTTCACGGGGAGGGGGGTTCGAGCTCTGTGGGACCCGGGTCCCAGCGGACACAGTCCCTTCTCGCGAAGTCCAGCCCAGACTTTAGAGAGTAGAAGCGTCTCGGTGCAGGTTTGCCGCCTCGGGGCAGGGTGGGGCCGTTTGAGCCAAGAAAGACTCTCAGCCCCCCAGGCAGGTCTCAGGCCCGAGTCCCCCCGGGAGACGGGGTCCCTGGGCGTGGGTCCGGCCCGCCCGGGCCCCTGCCCACCAGGCGCGGAACCCTGGCCCGCCCCTCATCGAGGCCCCGGGGCCCTAGTTCTTCCCTGGCACTCTGCCTCTGCCGGGGTGGGAGACGCGCTGGCAAGTGTGGTCCACGGGAAAAGGAACGGACCTCTGGGTGGCGGGCAGAGCTTCCAGTTCCACGGACAGGACCCCAGGGACTCTGTGAAGCGGGCCTGATATGTCCGGGGTGGGGCCCGTTGCCCCGAGGGAGGCTTCTGGTGGGGCTGCCTGCCCTCTGCCTGCCGGGTCCCGCGTCTTGGCCCGAAACCGGCCAGCGGCGGCTCTGACAAATGCCATCTCCTGGGGGCCTCCCCCCTGTTCCTCCATCCGTAAGGGGCGACCCCCTTACGGATGGAGGAACAGGGGGATCTTCGCAGTGGGGCGGTCGGGACGGAGGGGTCTGCGCGTCTCCAGCCACTTAGCCCAGTGACCCGCAGCCCGGCCCCAGAGTTCCAAGCTCCATGGAGGCAGGGGGCCTCTTATCACGGGAAGCAGGTGTCTCGCGGGGCTCCAGGGACGGCGTGGGCACTCTCTAGGCGAGAGAGGGTGCCCGTGCCCCGAGAGAGCCCCGGCGAGAGCCCGAGGCCTGGCCGCAGAGGCTGCCGTTGCCTCCCCCGGGCTCCTACCATGGGGCCTGGCCCTGCTCTCCCGAGGCCCTGGTTCGCCGCAGGTGAATGCCTCTTGCGGACGCCAAGGACAGGAGGCCGCCGATTCCCTCACAGAGGTGGGGGTTCGAGCTCTGGGGGACTGAGGTCGCAGCGGTCTCACTCCATTTTGGGGTGCTTCTGCACAGACTGGAGGGTTGAAGCGGCTGGGCCCAAGTCTGCCGCCTTGTGGCAGGGTGGGGGCGTTGCAGGCGAAGCAAGGCTCTTAGCCTCCCAGGCGGGGCACAGGCCAGACTCCCCACAGGAGAACAGGTCCGTGGACGAGGGTCCCGCCCGCCCGCCCGCCCGCCGGGACCCGCTCCACCTGGCGCGGAACCGTGGCCGGCCCCTCTTCCCGGCCCCAGGTCCCTAGTTCTTCCCTGGCACTCTGCCTCTGCGGGGGTGGGAGAGCTGCTGGGAAGTGTGGTCCACGGGAAAACGCACGGTCCTCTGGATGGCAGGGAGGGCTTCAGTTAACTCTGACACCAGCCCAGGGACCCTGTGAACCTGGCCTGATATCTCAAGGGGGGGCGGGGGGGGCACGTTGCCCGGAGGGATGCTTGCGGGGGGGGGGGGGCCTGCTTGCGCCTGCGCGGCCCCGCCTCTTGGCCCGTAAACCACCCGGCCGCGGCTCGGACAAAAGCCATCTCCTGGGCGCCTCCCCCCTGTTCTTCCATCCGTAAAGGGGGACCCCTTTACGGATGGAAGAACAGGGGGATCTTCGCAGTGGCGGGGACGGGACGGAGGGGTCTGCGGGTTTGCCGCCACGAGGGCCAGTTGCTCGCACCCCGGCCCCCTGTGTCCGTGCTCCATGGAGGAGGTGGGCCGCTTATGGCGGGATGCAGGCGTCCTGCGGGGCTCAAGGGACGGCGTGGGCACTCCCCGGGCGAGAGAGGGCACCCGGGACCCGAGAGAGCACCCGGGAAAATGCCCCGCCCTGGCCCCCGTGGCTCCAGTGGCCTCCCTAGGCTCCTGCCGTGGGGCCTGGTCCCGCTCACCTGGGCCCAGGTTCTCCGCAGGTGAATGCCTTTTGCGGACAGCAAGGACCACAGGCCGCGGATGCCTTCACGGGGAGGGGGGTTCGAGCTCTGTGGGACCCGGGTCCCAGCGGACACAGTCCCTTCTCGCGAAGTCCAGCCCAGACTTTAGAGAGTAGAAGCGTCTCGGTGCAGGTTTGCCGCCTCGGGGCAGGGTGGGGCCGTTTGAGCCAAGAAAGACTCTCAGCCCCCCAGGCAGGTCTCAGGCCCGAGTCCCCCCGGGAGACGGGGTCCCTGGGCGTGGGTCCGGCCCGCCCGGGCCCCTGCCCACCAGGCGCGGAACCCTGGCCCGCCCCTCATCGAGGCCCCGGGGCCCTAGTTCTTCCCTGGCACTCTGCCTCTGCCGGGGTGGGAGACGCGCTGGCAAGTGTGGTCCACGGGAAAAGGAACGGACCTCTGGGTGGCGGGCAGAGCTTCCAGTTCCACGGACAGGACCCCAGGGACTCTGTGAAGCGGGCCTGATATGTCCGGGGTGGGGCCCGTTGCCCCGAGGGAGGCTTCTGGTGGGGCTGCCTGCCCTCTGCCTGCCGGGTCCCGCGTCTTGGCCCGAAACCGGCCAGCGGCGGCTCTGACAAATGCCATCTCCTGGGGGCCTCCCCCCTGTTCCTCCATCCGTAAGGGGCGACCCCCTTACGGATGGAGGAACAGGGGGATCTTCGCAGTGGGGCGGTCGGGACGGAGGGGTCTGCGCGTCTCCAGCCACTTAGCCCAGTGACCCGCAGCCCGGCCCCAGAGTTCCAAGCTCCATGGAGGCAGGGGGCCTCTTATCACGGGAAGCAGGTGTCTCGCGGGGCTCCAGGGACGGCGTGGGCACTCTCTAGGCGAGAGAGGGTGCCCGTGCCCCGAGAGAGCCCCGGCGAGAGCCCGAGGCCTGGCCGCAGAGGCTGCCGTTGCCTCCCCCGGGCTCCTACCATGGGGCCTGGCCCTGCTCTCCCGAGGCCCTGGTTCGCCGCAGGTGAATGCCTCTTGCGGACGCCAAGGACAGGAGGCCGCCGATTCCCTCACAGAGGTGGGGGTTCGAGCTCTGGGGGACTGAGGTCGCAGCGGTCTCACTCCATTTTGGGGTGCTTCTGCACAGACTGGAGGGTTGAAGCGGCTGGGCCCAAGTCTGCCGCCTTGTGGCAGGGTGGGGGCGTTGCAGGCGAAGCAAGGCTCTTAGCCTCCCAGGCGGGGCACAGGCCAGACTCCCCACAGGAGAACAGGTCCGTGGACGAGGGTCCCGCCCGCCCGCCCGCCCGCCGGGACCCGCTCCACCTGGCGCGGAACCGTGGCCGGCCCCTCTTCCCGGCCCCAGGTCCCTAGTTCTTCCCTGGCACTCTGCCTCTGCGGGGGTGGGAGAGCTGCTGGGAAGTGTGGTCCACGGGAAAACGCACGGTCCTCTGGATGGCAGGGAGGGCTTCAGTTAACTCTGACACCAGCCCAGGGACCCTGTGAACCTGGCCTGATATCTCAAGGGGGGGCGGGGGGGGCACGTTGCCCGGAGGGATGCTTGCGGGGGGGGGGGGGGCCTGCTTGCGCCTGCGCGGCCCCGCCTCTTGGCCCGTAAACCACCCGGCCGCGGCTCGGACAAAAGCCATCTCCTGGGCGCCTCCCCCCTGTTCTTCCATCCGTAAAGGGGGACCCCTTTACGGATGGAAGAACAGGGGGATCTTCGCAGTGGCGGGGACGGGACGGAGGGGTCTGCGGGTTTGCCGCCACGAGGGCCAGTTGCTCGCACCCCGGCCCCCTGTGTCCGTGCTCCATGGAGGAGGTGGGCCGCTTATGGCGGGATGCAGGCGTCCTGCGGGGCTCAAGGGACGGCGTGGGCACTCCCCGGGCGAGAGAGGGCACCCGGGACCCGAGAGAGCACCCGGGAAAATGCCCCGCCCTGGCCCCCGTGGCTCCAGTGGCCTCCCTAGGCTCCTGCCGTGGGGCCTGGTCCCGCTCACCTGGGCCCAGGTTCTCCGCAGGTGAATGCCTTTTGCGGACAGCAAGGACCACAGGCCGCGGATGCCTTCACGGGGAGGGGGGTTCGAGCTCTGTGGGACCCGGGTCCCAGCGGACACAGTCCCTTCTCGCGAAGTCCAGCCCAGACTTTAGAGAGTAGAAGCGTCTCGGTGCAGGTTTGCCGCCTCGGGGCAGGGTGGGGCCGTTTGAGCCAAGAAAGACTCTCAGCCCCCCAGGCAGGTCTCAGGCCCGAGTCCCCCCGGGAGACGGGGTCCCTGGGCGTGGGTCCGGCCCGCCCGGGCCCCTGCCCACCAGGCGCGGAACCCTGGCCCGCCCCTCATCGAGGCCCCGGGGCCCTAGTTCTTCCCTGGCACTCTGCCTCTGCCGGGGTGGGAGACGCGCTGGCAAGTGTGGTCCACGGGAAAAGGAACGGACCTCTGGGTGGCGGGCAGAGCTTCCAGTTCCACGGACAGGACCCCAGGGACTCTGTGAAGCGGGCCTGATATGTCCGGGGTGGGGCCCGTTGCCCCGAGGGAGGCTTCTGGTGGGGCTGCCTGCCCTCTGCCTGCCGGGTCCCGCGTCTTGGCCCGAAACCGGCCAGCGGCGGCTCTGACAAATGCCATCTCCTGGGGGCCTCCCCCCTGTTCCTCCATCCGTAAGGGGCGACCCCCTTACGGATGGAGGAACAGGGGGATCTTCGCAGTGGGGCGGTCGGGACGGAGGGGTCTGCGCGTCTCCAGCCACTTAGCCCAGTGACCCGCAGCCCGGCCCCAGAGTTCCAAGCTCCATGGAGGCAGGGGGCCTCTTATCACGGGAAGCAGGTGTCTCGCGGGGCTCCAGGGACGGCGTGGGCACTCTCTAGGCGAGAGAGGGTGCCCGTGCCCCGAGAGAGCCCCGGCGAGAGCCCGAGGCCTGGCCGCAGAGGCTGCCGTTGCCTCCCCCGGGCTCCTACCATGGGGCCTGGCCCTGCTCTCCCGAGGCCCTGGTTCGCCGCAGGTGAATGCCTCTTGCGGACGCCAAGGACAGGAGGCCGCCGATTCCCTCACAGAGGTGGGGGTTCGAGCTCTGGGGGACTGAGGTCGCAGCGGTCTCACTCCATTTTGGGGTGCTTCTGCACAGACTGGAGGGTTGAAGCGGCTGGGCCCAAGTCTGCCGCCTTGTGGCAGGGTGGGGGCGTTGCAGGCGAAGCAAGGCTCTTAGCCTCCCAGGCGGGGCACAGGCCAGACTCCCCACCGGAGAACAGGTCCGTGGACGAGGGTCCCGCCCGCCCGCCCGCCCGCCGGGACCCGCTCCACCTGGCGCGGAACCGTGGCCGGCCCCTCTTCCGGGCCCCAGGTCCCTAGTTCTTCCCTGGCACTCTGCCTCTGCGGGGGTGGGAGAGCTGCTGGGAAGTGTGGTCCACGGGAAAACGCACGGTCCTCTGGATGGCAGGGAGGGCTTCCGTTAACTCTGACACCAGCCCAGGGACCCTGTGAACCTGGCCTGATATCTCAAGGGGGGGCGGGGGGGGCACGTTGCCCGGAGGGATGCTTGCGGGGGGGGGGGCCTGCTTGCGCCTGCGCGGCCCCGCCTCTTGGCCCGTAAACCACCCGGCCGCGGCTCGGACAAAAGCCATCTCCTGGGCGCCTCCCCCCTGTTCTTCCATCCGTAAAGGGGGACCCCTTTACGGATGGAAGAACAGGGGGATCTTCGCAGTGGCGGGGACGGGACGGAGGGGTCTGCGGGTTTGCCGCCACGAGGGCCAGTTGCTCGCACAACGGGCCCAGGTGTTTGAGCCCCGTGGAGGCAGAGGGCTGCTTATTGCTGGATGATAATGTCCTGCAGGGTTAAGGGACGGCGTGGGCACTCCCAGGGCCACAGAGGGCACCTGGCCTTTAGAGAGTTCCCTGGAAAATTCCTCGCCCAGGCCCTTGGTCCACAAGTCTATCCTGGGTACAGTGTCTGTGCGAGGCTGGGAGTGCTTCTGGGCAGTGTTCCCCAGGGGAAATCGCGTGGTCCTCTAGGTGGCAGGGAGGGCTCCTGTGTCCACGGACAGGTGCCCAGGGACCCTGTGGAACTGCTGTGACCTCTAAAGGGTGGGTCAGGTGAGCCAAGGGAGGTGTGTGCTTGGGAGCCTGATTGCGCATGCGCGGCCCACGTATAGGCCCGAAACGAGCCAGCCGCGGCTCGGAGAAAAGCCATCTCCTGGGGGCCTCCCCATGTTCTTCCACTCCTCAAGCGTGACCCCTTTACGGATGGAGGAAAAGGGGGATCTTCGCAGTGGTGGGTTCGCGCCAGGGGGGTCTGCGGGTTTGCCTCCACGTACGCCAGGTGCCCGCACACCGGGCCCAGGTGTTTGAGCCCCGTGGAGGCAGAGGGCTGCTTATTGCTGGATGCAAGTGTCCTGCGGGGTCAAGGAACGGCATGGGCACTCCCCGGGCCACACAGGGCACCGGGCCCTTAGAGAGTTCCATGGGAAATCCCCCGCCCATGCCCCCGGTACCCAAGTCTGTCCTTAGCACACTGTCTGTGCGGGGCTGAAGGTACTGCTAGGCAGTGTGGCCTGTGGGAAATCGTGCGGTCCTCTGGGTGGCAGGGAGGGCTGCTGTTTCCCCGAACAGGTGCGCAGGGACCCTGTAAAACAGCTGTGACCTCTCAAGGTGGGTCATGTGACCCCTCAAGGGTGGGGCACGTGACCTCCCAAGTGTGGGTCAGGAGACCCCACAAGGGTGGGTCACGGGACCCCTCAAGGGTGGGTCACGTGACCCCTCGGGAGTGGGTCACGAGACCCCTCAGGGGTGGGTCACGTGACCCCTCGGGAGTGGGTCACGAGACCCCTCAGGGGTGGGTCACGTGATACCTCTGGAGTGGGTCACGAGACCCCTCAGGGGTGGGTCACGTGACCCCTCCGGGGTGGCTCCCGTGACCCCTCAGGGGTGGGTGACGGGACCCCTCAACAGTGGTTCAGGAGACAGGTCAAGGGTGGGTCCCGTGACCCGAGGGAGGCTTGTGGTGGGGAGCCTGAGTGGGCAAGCGCGGCCCGCTTATAGGCCCGAAATGAGCCAGCCGCGGCTCGGAGAAAAGCCATCTCCTGGGGGCCTCCCCATGTTCCTCCACTCCTCAAGGAGGACCCCTTTACGGATGGAAGAAAAGGGGGATCTTCGCAGTGGTGGGTTCGGGCCAGAGCGGTCTGCGGGTTTGCCTGCACGTACGCCAGGTGCTCGCACAACGGGCCCAGGTGTTTGAGTCCCGTGGAGGCAGAGGGATGCTTATTGCTGGATGCAAGTGTCCTGCGGGGTCAAGGAACGGCATGGGCACTCCCCGGGCCACACAGGGCACCGGGCCCTTAGAGAGTTCCATGGGAAATCCCCCGCCCATGCCCCCGGTACCCAAGTCTGTCCTTAGCACACTGTCTGTGCGGGGCTGAAGGTACTGCTAGGCAGTGTGGCCTGTGGGAAATCGTGCGGTCCTCTGAGTGGCAGGGAGGGCTGCTGTTTCCCCGAACAGGTGCGCAGGGACCCTGTAAAACAGCTGTGACCTCTCAAGGTGGGTCATGTGACCCCTCAAGGGTGGGGCACGTGACCTCCCAAGGGTGGGTCAGGAGACCCCACAAGGGTGGGTCACGGGACCCCTCAAGGGTGGGTCACGAGACCCCTCAAGGGTTGGTCACGTGACCCCAAAAGGGTAGGTCACGAGACCCCTCAAGGGTGGGTCACGTGACCCCTCAGGGGTGGGTCACGTGACCCCTCGGGAGTGGGTCACGTGACCCCTCGGGAGTGGGTCACGTGACCCCTCGGGAGTGGGTCACGAGACCCCTCAGGGGTGGGTCACGTGACCCCTCGGGAGTGGGTCACGAGACCCCTCAGGGGTGGGTCACGTGATACCTCTGGAGTGGGTCATGAGACCCCTCAGGGGTGGGTCACGTGACCCCTCCGGGGTGGCTCCCGTGACGCCTCAGGGGTGGGTGACGTGACCCCTCAACAGTGGTTCAGGAGACACGTCAAGGGTGGGTCCCGTGACCCGAGGGAGGCTTGTGGTGGGGAGCCTGAGTGCGCACGCGCGGCCCGCTTATAGGCCCGAAATGAGCCAGCCGCGGCTCGGAGAAAAGCCATCTCCTGAGGGCCTCCCCATGTTCCTCCACTCCTCAAGGAGGACCCCTTTACGGATGGAAGAAAAGGGGGATCTTCGCAGTGGTGGGTTCCGGCCAGAGGCGTCTGCGGGTTTGCCTGCACGTACGCCAGGTGCTCGCACAACGGGCCCAGGTGTCTGAGCCCCGTGGAGGCAGAGGGCTGCTTATTGCTGGATGATAGTGTCCTGCAGGGTTAAGGGACGGCGTGGGCACTCCCAGGGCCACAGAGGGCACCTGGCCTTTAGAGAGTTCCCTGGAAAATTCCTCGCCCAGGCCCTTGGTCCACAAGTCTATCCTGGGTACAGTGTCTGTGCGAGGCTGGGAGTGCTTCTGGGCAGTGTTCCCCAGGGGAAATCGCGTGGTCCTCTAGGTGGCAGGGAGGGCTCCTGTGTCCACGGACAGGTGCCCAGGGACCCTGTGGAACTGCTGTGACCTCCAAAGGGTGGGTCAGGTGAGCCAAGGGAGGTGTGTGCTTGGGAGCCTGAGTGCGCATGCGCGGCCCACGTATAGGCCCGAAACGAGCCAGCCGCGGCTCGGAGAAAAGCCATCTCCTGGGGGCCTCCCCATGTTCTTCCACTCCTCAAGCGTGACCCTTTTACGGATGGAGGAAAAGGGGGATCTTCACAGTGGTGGGTTCGCGCCAGAGGGGTCTGCGGGTTTGCCTCCACGTACGCCAGGTGCCCGCACACCGGGCCCAGGTGTTTGAGCCCCGTGGAGGCAGAGGGCTGCTTATTGCTGGATGCAAGTGTCCTGCGGGGTCAAGGAACGGCATGGGCACTCCCCGGGCCACACAAGGCACCGGGCCCTTAGAGAGTTCCATGGGAAATCCCCCGCCCATGCCCCCGGTACCCAAGTATGTCCTTAGCACACTGTCTGAGCGGGGCTGAAGGTACTGCTAGGCAGTGTGGCCTGTGGGAAATCGTGCGGTCCTCTGAGTGGCAGGGAGGGCTACTGTTTCCCCGAACAGGTGCGCAGGGACCCTGTAAAACAGCTGTGACCTCTCAAGGTGGGTCATGTGACCCCTCAAGGGTGGGGCACGTGACCTCCCAAGGGTGGGTCAGGAGACCCCACAAGGGTGGGTCACGGGACCCCTCAAGGGTGGGTCACGAGACCCCTCAAGGGTTGGTCACGTGACCCCAAAAGGGTAGGTCACGAGACCCCTCAAGGGTGGGTCACGTGACCCCTCAGGGGTGGGTCACGAGACCCCTCAGGGGTGGGTCACGTGACCCCTCGGGAGTGGGTCACGAGACCCCTCAGGGGTGGGTCACGTGACCCCTCGGGAGTGGGTCACGAGACCCCTCAGGGTTGGGTCACGTGATACCTCTGGATTGGGTCACGAGACCCCTCAGGGGTGGGTCACGTGACCCCTCCGGGGTGGCTCCCGTGACCCCTCAGGGGTGGGTGATGTGACCCCTCAACAGTGGTTCAGGAGACACGTCAAGGGTGGGTCCCGTGACCCGAGGGAGGCTTGTGGTGGGGAGCCTGAGTGCGCACGCGCGGCTCGCTTATAGGCCCGAAATGAGCCAGCCGCGGTTCGGAGAAAAGCCATCTCCTGGGGGCCTCCCCATGTTCCTCCACTCCTCAAGGAGGACCCCTTTACGGATGGAAGAAAAGGGGGATCTTCGCAGTGGTGGGTTCCGGCCAGAGGCGTCTGCGGGTTTGCCTGCACGTACGCCAGGTGCTCGCACAACGGGCCCAGGTGTTTGAGCCCCGTGGAGGCAGAGGGCTGCTTATTGCTGGATGATAATGTCCTGCAGGGTTAAGGGACGGCGTGGGCACTCCCAGGGCCACAGAGGGCACCTGGCCTTTAGAGAGTTCCCTGGAAAATTCCTCGCCCAGGCCCTTGGTCCACAAGTCTATCCTGGGTACAGTGTCTGTGCGAGGCTGGGAGTGCTTCTGGGCAGTGTTCCCCAGGGGAAATCGCGTGGTCCTCTAGGTGGCAGGGAGGGCTCCTGTGTCCACGGACAGGTGCCCAGGGACCCTGTGGAACTGCTGTGACCTCTAAAGGGTGGGTCAGGTGAGCCAAGGGAGGTGTGTGCTTGGGAGCCTGATTGCGCATGCGCGGCCCACGTATAGGCCCGAAACGAGCCAGCCGCGGCTCGGAGAAAAGCCATCTCCTGGGGGCCTCCCCATGTTCTTCCACTCCTCAAGCGTGACCCCTTTACGGATGGAGGAAAAGGGGGATCTTCGCAGTGGTGGGTTCGCGCCAGGGGGGTCTGCGGGTTTGCCTCCACGTACGCCAGGTGCCCGCACACCGGGCCCAGGTGTTTGAGCCCCGTGGAGGCAGAGGGCTGCTTATTGCTGGATGCAAGTGTCCTGCGGGGTCAAGGAACGGCATGGGCACTCCCCGGGCCACACAGGGCACCGGGCCCTTAGAGAGTTCCATGGGAAATCCCCCGCCCATGCCCCCGGTACCCAAGTCTGTCCTTAGCACACTGTCTGTGCGGGGCTGAAGGTACTGCTAGGCAGTGTGGCCTGTGGGAAATCGTGCGGTCCTCTGGGTGGCAGGGAGGGCTGCTGTTTCCCCGAACAGGTGCGCAGGGACCCTGTAAAACAGCTGTGACCTCTCAAGGTGGGTCATGTGACCCCTCAAGGGTGGGGCACGTGACCTCCCAAGTGTGGGTCAGGAGACCCCACAAGGGTGGGTCACGGGACCCCTCAAGGGTGGGTCACGTGACCCCTCGGGAGTGGGTCACGAGACCCCTCAGGGGTGGGTCACGTGACCCCTCGGGAGTGGGTCACGAGACCCCTCAGGGGTGGGTCACGTGATACCTCTGGAGTGGGTCACGAGACCCCTCAGGGGTGGGTCACGTGACCCCTCCGGGGTGGCTCCCGTGACCCCTCAGGGGTGGGTGACGGGACCCCTCAACAGTGGTTCAGGAGACAGGTCAAGGGTGGGTCCCGTGACCCGAGGGAGGCTTGTGGTGGGGAGCCTGAGTGGGCAAGCGCGGCCCGCTTATAGGCCCGAAATGAGCCAGCCGCGGCTCGGAGAAAAGCCATCTCCTGGGGGCCTCCCCATGTTCCTCCACTCCTCAAGGAGGACCCCTTTACGGATGGAAGAAAAGGGGGATCTTCGCAGTGGTGGGTTCGGGCCAGAGCGGTCTGCGGGTTTGCCTGCACGTACGCCAGGTGCTCGCACAACGGGCCCAGGTGTTTGAGTCCCGTGGAGGCAGAGGGCTGCTTATTGCTGGATGCAAGTGTCCTGCGGGGTCAAGGAACGGCATGGGCACTCCCCGGGCCACACAGGGCACCGGGCCCTTAGAGAGTTCCATGGGAAATCCCCCGCCCATGCCCCCGGTACCCAAGTCTGTCCTTAGCACACTGTCTGTGCGGGGCTGAAGGTACTGCTAGGCAGTGTGGCCTGTGGGAAATCGTGCGGTCCTCTGAGTGGCAGGGAGGGCTGCTGTTTCCCCGAACAGGTGCGCAGGGACCCTGTAAAACATCTGTGACCTCTCAAGGTGGGTCATGTGACCCCTCAAGGGTGGGGCACGTGACCTCCCAAGGGTGGGTCAGGAGACCCCACAAGGGTGGGTCACGGGACCCCTCAAGGGTGGGTCACGAGACCCCTCAAGGGTTGGTCACGTGACCCCAAAAGGGTAGGTCACGAGACCCCTCAAGGGTGGGTCACGTGACCCCTCAGGGGTGGGTCACGTGACCCCTCGGGAGTGGGTCACGTGACCCCTCGGGAGTGGGTCACGAGACCCCTCAGGGGTGGGTCACGTGACCCCTCGGGAGTGGGTCAGGAGACCCCTCAGGGGTGGGTCACGTGATACCTCTGGAGTGGGTCATGAGACCCCTCAGGGGTGGGTCACGTGACCCCTCCGGGGTGGCTCCCGTGACGCCTCAGGGGTGGGTGACGTGACCCCTCAACAGTGGTTCAGGAGACACGTCAAGGGTGGGTCCCGTGACCCGAGGGAGGCTTGTGGTGGGGAGCCTGAGTGCGCACGCGCGGCCCGCTTATAGGCCCGAAATGAGCCAGCCGCGGCTCGGAGAAAAGCCATCTCCTGAGGGCCTCCCCATGTTCCTCCACTCCTCAAGGAGGACCCCTTTACGGATGGAAGAAAAGGGGGATCTTCGCAGTGGTGGGTTCCGGCCAGAGGCGTCTGCGGGTTTGCCTGCACGCACGCCAGGTGCTCGCACAACGGGCCCAGGTGTCTGAGCCCCGTGGAGGCAGAGGGCTGCTTATTGCTGGATGATAGTGTCCTGCAGGGTTAAGGGACGGCGTGGGCACTCCCAGGGCCACAGAGGGCACCTGGCCTTTAGAGAGTTCCCTGGAAAATTCCTCGCCCAGGCCCTTGGTCCACAAGTCTATCCTGGGTACAGTGTCTGTGCGAGGCTGGGAGTGCTTCTGGGCAGTGTTCCCCAGGGGAAATCGCGTGGTCCTCTAGGTGGCAGGGAGGGCTCCTGTGTCCACGGACAGGTGCCCAGGGACCCTGTGGAACTGCTGTGACCTCCAAAGGGTGGGTCAGGTGAGCCAAGGGAGGTGTGTGCTTGGGAGCCTGAGTGCGCATGCGCGGCCCACGTATAGGCCCGAAACGAGCCAGCCGCGGCTCGGAGAAAAGCCATCTCCTGGGGGCCTCCCCATGTTCTTCCACTCCTCAAGCGTGACCCTTTTACGGATGGAGGAAAAGGGGGATCTTCACAGTGGTGGGTTCGCGCCAGAGGGGTCTGCGGGTTTGCCTCCACGTACGCCAGGTGCCCGCACACCGGGCCCAGGTGTTTGAGCCCCGTGGAGGCAGAGGGCTGCTTATTGCTGGATGCAAGTGTCCTGCGGGGTCAAGGAACGGCATGGGCACTCCCCGGGCCACACAAGGCACCGGGCCCTTAGAGAGTTCCATGGGAAATCCCCCGCCCATGCCCCCGGTACCCAAGTATGTCCTTAGCACACTGTCTGAGCGGGGCTGAAGGTACTGCTAGGCAGTGTGGCCTGTGGGAAATCGTGCGGTCCTCTGAGTGGCAGGGAGGGCTACTGTTTCCCCGAACAGGTGCGCAGGGACCCTGTAAAACAGCTGTGACCTCTCAAGGTGGGTCATGTGACCCCTCAAGGGTGGGGCACGTGACCTCCCAAGGGTGGGTCAGGAGACCCCACAAGGGTGGGTCACGGGACCCCTCAAGGGTGGGTCACGAGACCCCTCAAGGGTTGGTCACGTGACCCCAAAAGGGTAGGTCACGAGACCCCTCAAGGGTGGGTCACGTGACCCCTCAGGGGTGGGTCACGAGACCCCTCAGGGGTGGGTCACGTGACCCCTCGGGAGTGGGTCACGAGACCCCTCAGGGGTGGGTCACGTGACCCCTCGGGAGTGGGTCACGAGACCCCTCAGGGTTGGGTCACGTGATACCTCTGGATTGGGTCACGAGACCCCTCAGGGGTGGGTCACGTGACCCCTCCGGGGTGGCTCCCGTGACCCCTCAGGGGTGGGTGATGTGACCCCTCAACAGTGGTTCAGGAGACACGTCAAGGGTGGGTCCCGTGACCCGAGGGAGGCTTGTGGTGGGGAGCCTGAGTGCGCACGCGCGGCCCGCTTATAGGCCCGAAATGAGCCAGCCGCGGCTGGGAGAAAAGCCATCTCCTGGGGGCCTCCCCATGTTCCTCCACTCCTCAAGGAGGACCCCTTTACGGATGGAAGAAAAGGGGGATCTTCGCAGTGGTGGGTTCCGGCCAGAGGCGTCTGCGGGTTTGCCTGCACGTACGCCAGGTGCTCGCACAACGGGCCCAGGTGTTTGAGCCCCGTGGAGGCAGAGGGCTGCTTATTGCTGGATGATAATGTCCTGCAGGGTTAAGGGACGGCGTGGGCACTCCCAGGGCCACAGAGGGCACCTGGCCTTTAGAGAGTTCCCTGGAAAATTCCTCGCCCAGGCCCTTGGTCCACAAGTCTATCCTGGGTACAGTGTCTGTGCGAGGCTGGGAGTGCTTCTGGGCAGTGTTCCCCAGGGGAAATCGCGTGGTCCTCTAGGTGGCAGGGAGGGCTCCTGTGTCCACGGACAGGTGCCCAGGGACCCTGTGGAACTGCTGTGACCTCTAAAGGGTGGGTCAGGTGAGCCAAGGGAGGTGTGTGCTTGGGAGCCTGATTGCGCATGCGCGGCCCACGTATAGGCCCGAAACGAGCCAGCCGCGGCTCGGAGAAAAGCCATCTCCTGGGGGCCTCCCCATGTTCTTCCACTCCTCAAGCGTGACCCCTTTACGGATGGAGGAAAAGGGGGATCTTCGCAGTGGTGGGTTCGCGCCAGGGGGGTCTGCGGGTTTGCCTCCACGTACGCCAGGTGCCCGCACACCGGGCCCAGGTGTTTGAGCCCCGTGGAGGCAGAGGGCTGCTTATTGCTGGATGCAAGTGTCCTGCGGGGTCAAGGAACGGCATGGGCACTCCCCGGGCCACACAGGGCACCGGGCCCTTAGAGAGTTCCATGGGAAATCCCCCGCCCATGCCCCCGGTACCCAAGTCTGTCCTTAGCACACTGTCTGTGCGGGGCTGAAGGTACTGCTAGGCAGTGTGGCCTGTGGGAAATCGTGCGGTCCTCTGGGTGGCAGGGAGGGCTGCTGTTTCCCCGAACAGGTGCGCAGGGACCCTGTAAAACAGCTGTGACCTCTCAAGGTGGGTCATGTGACCCCTCAAGGGTGGGGCACGTGACCTCCCAAGTGTGGGTCAGGAGACCCCACAAGGGTGGGTCACGGGACCCCTCAAGGGTGGGTCACGTGACCCCTCGGGAGTGGGTCACGAGACCCCTCAGGGGTGGGTCACGTGACCCCTCGGGAGTGGGTCACGAGACCCCTCAGGGGTGGGTCACGTGATACCTCTGGAGTGGGTCACGAGACCCCTCAGGGGTGGGTCACGTGACCCCTCCGGGGTGGCTCCCGTGACCCCTCAGGGGTGGGTGACGGGACCCCTCAACAGTGGTTCAGGAGACAGGTCAAGGGTGGGTCCCGTGACCCGAGGGAGGCTTGTGGTGGGGAGCCTGAGTGGGCAAGCGCGGCCCGCTTATAGGCCCGAAATGAGCCAGCCGCGGCTCGGAGAAAAGCCATCTCCTGGGGGCCTCCCCATGTTCCTCCACTCCTCAAGGAGGACCCCTTTACGGATGGAAGAAAAGGGGGATCTTCGCAGTGGTGGGTTCGGGCCAGAGCGGTCTGCGGGTTTGCCTGCACGTACGCCAGGTGCTCGCACAACGGGCCCAGGTGTTTGAGTCCCGTGGAGGCAGAGGGATGCTTATTGCTGGATGCAAGTGTCCTGCGGGGTCAAGGAACGGCATGGGCACTCCCCGGGCCACACAGGGCACCGGGCCCTTAGAGAGTTCCATGGGAAATCCCCCGCCCATGCCCCCGGTACCCAAGTCTGTCCTTAGCACACTGTCTGTGCGGGGCTGAAGGTACTGCTAGGCAGTGTGGCCTGTGGGAAATCGTGCGGTCCTCTGAGTGGCAGGGAGGGCTGCTGTTTCCCTGAACAGGTGCGCAGGGACCCTGTAAAACAGCTGTGACCTCTCAAGGTGGGTCATGTGACCCCTCAAGGGTGGGGCACGTGACCTCCCAAGTGTGGGTCACGAGACCCCACAAGGGTTGGTCACGTGACCCCAAAAGGGTAGGTCACGAGACCCCTCAAGGGTGGGTCACGTGACCCTCAGGGGTGGGTCACGTGACCCCTCGGGAGTGGGTCACGAGATCCCTCAGGGGTGGGTCACGTGACCCCTCGGGAGTGGGTCACGAGACCACTCAGGGGTGGGTCACGTGACCCCTCAACAGTGGTTCAGGAGACACGTCAAGGTTGGGTCCCGTGACCCCAGCGAGGCTTGTGGTGGGGAGCCTGAGTGCGCAAGCGCGATCCGCTTATAGGCCCTAAATGAGCCAGCCGCGGCTCGGAGAAAAGCCATCTCCTGGGGGCCTCCCCATGTTCCTCCACTCCTCAAGGAGGACCCCTTTACAGATGGAAGAAAAGGGGGATCTTCGCAGTGGAGGGTTCGGGCCAGAGGGATCTGCGGGTTTGCCTGCACGTACGCCAGGTGCTAGCACAACGGGCCCAGGTGTTTGAGTCCCGTGGAGGCAGAGGGCTGCTTATTGCTGGATGATAGTGTCCTGCATGGTTAAGGGACGGCGTGGGCACTCCCAGGGCGACAGAGGGCACCTGGCCTTTAGAGAGTTCCCTGGAAAATTCCCCGCCCAGGCCCCTGGTCCACAAGTCTATCCTGCGTACAGTGTCTGTGGGAGGCTGGGAGTGCTTCTGGGCAGTGTTCCCCAGGGGAAATCGCGTGGTCCTCTAGGTGGCAGGGAGGGCTCCTGTGTCCACGGACATGTGCCCAGGGACCCTGTGGAACTGCTGTGACCTCTAAAGGGTGGGGCAGGTCAGCCAAGGGAGGTGTGTGCTTGGGAGCCTGATTGCGCATGCGCGGCCCACGTATAGGCCCGAAACGAGCCAGCCGCGGCTCGGAGAAAAGCCATCTCCTGGGGCCTCCCCATGTTCTTCCACTCCTCAAGCGTGACCCCTTTACGGATGGAGGAAAAGGGGGATCTTCGCAGTGGCGGGGACGGGACGGAGGGGTCTGCGGGTTTGCCGCCACGTAGGCCAGTTGCTCGCACCCCGGCTCCCTGTGTCCCTGCTCCATGGAGGAGGTGGGCCGCTTATGGCGGGATGCAGGCGTCCTGCGGGGCTCAAGGGACGGCGTGGGCACTCCCCGGGCGAGAGAGGGCACCCGGGAAAATGCCCAGCCCTGGCCCCCGTGGCTCCAGTGGCCTCCCTAGGCTCCTGCCGTGGGGCCTGGTCCCGCTCACCTGGGCCCAGGTTCTCCGCAGGTGAATGCCTTTTGCGGACAGCAAGGACCACAGGCCGCGGATGCCTTCACGGGGAGGGGGGTTCGAGCTCTGTGGGACCCGGGTCCCAGCGGACACATTCCCTTCTCGCGAAGTCCAGCCCAGGCTTTAGAGAGTAGAAGCGTCTCGGTGCAGGTTTGCCGCCTCGGGGCAGGGTGGGGCCGTTTGAGCCAAGAAAGACTCTCAGCCCCCCAGGCAGGTCTCAGGCCCGAGTCCCCCCGGGAGACGGGGTCCCTGGGCGTGGGTCCGGCCCGCCCGGGCCCCTGCCCACCAGGCGCGGAACCCTGGCCCGCCCCTCATCGAGGCCCCGGGGCCCTAGTTCTTCCCCGGCACTCTGCCTCTGCCGGGGTGGGAGACGCGCTGGCAAGTGTGGTCCACGGGAAAAGGAACGGACCTCTGGGTGGCGGGCAGAGCTTCCAGTTCCACGGACAGGACCCCAGGGACTCTGTGAAGCAGGCCTGATATGTCCAGGGTGGGGCCCGTTGCCCCGAGGGAGGCTTCTGGTGGGGCTGCCTGCCCTCTGCCTGCCGGGTCCCGCGTCTTGGCCCGAAACCGGCCAGCGGCGGCTCTGACAAATGCCATCTCCTGGGGGCCTCCCCCCTGTTCCTCCATCCGTAAGGGGCGACCCCCTTACGGATGGAGGAACAGGGGGATCTTCGCAGTGGGGCGGTCGGGACGGAGGGGTCTGCGCGTCTCCAGCCACTTAGCCCAGTGACCCGCAGCCCGGCCCCAGAGTTCCAAGCTCCATGGAGGCAGGGGGCCTCTTATCACGGGAAGCAGGTGTCTCGCGGGGCTCCAGGGACGGCGTGGGCACTCTCTAGGCGAGAGAGGGTGCCCGTGCCCCGAGAGAGCCCCGGCGAGAGCCCGAGGCCTGGCCGCAGAGGCTGCCGTTGCCTCCCCCGGGCTCCTACCATGGGGCCTGGCCCTGCTCTCCCGAGGCCCTGGTTCGCCGCAGGTGAATGCCTTTTGCGGACGCCAAGGACAGGAGGCCGCCGATTCCCTCACAGAGGTGGGGGTTCGAGCTCTGGGGGACTGAGGTCGCAGCGGTCTCACTCCATTTTTGGGTGCTTCTGCACAGACTGGAGGGTTGAAGCGGCTGGGCCCAAGTCTGCCGCCTTGTGGCAGGGTGGGGGCGTTGCAGGCGAAGCAAGGCTCTCAGCCTCCCAGGCGGGGCACAGGCCAGACTCCCCACAGGAGAACAGGTCCGTGGACGAGGGTCCCGCCCGCCCGCCCGCCCGCCCGCCGGGACCCGCTCCACCTGGCGCGGAACCGTGGCCGGCCCCTCTTCCCGGCCCCAGGTCCCTAGTTCTTCCCTGGCACTCTGCCTCTGCGGGGGTGGGAGAGCTGCTGGGAAGTGTGGTCCACGGGAAAACGCACGGTCCTCTGGATGGCAGGGAGGGCTTCCGTTAACTCTGACACCAGCCCAGGGACCCTGTGAACCTGGCCTGATATCTCAAGGGGGGGTGGGGGGGCACGTTGCCCGGAGGGATGCTTGTGGTGGGGGGGCCTGCTTGCGCCTGCGCGGCCCCGCCTCTTGGCCCGTAAACCACCCGGCCGCGGCTCGGACAAAAGCCATCTCCTGGGCTCCTCCCCCCTGTTCTTCCATCCGTAAAGGGGGACCCCTTTACGGATGGAAGAACAGGGGGATCTTCGCAGTGGCGGGGACGGGACGGAGGGGTCTGCGGGTTTGCCGCCACGTAGGCCAGTTGCTCGCACCCCGGCCCCCTGTGTCCGTGCTCCATGGAGGAGGTGGGACGCTTATGGCGGGATGCAGGCCTCCTGCGGGGCTCAAGGGACGGCGTGGGCGCTCCCCGGGCGAGAGAGGGCACCCGGGACCCGAGAGAGCACCCGGGAAAATGCCCAGCCCTGGCCCCCGTGGCTCCAGTGGCCTCCCTAGGCTCCTGCCGTGGGGCCTGGTCCCGCTCACCTGGGCCCAGGTTCTCCGCAGGTGAATGCCTTTTGCGGACAGCAAGGACCACAGGCCGCGGATGCCTTCACGGGGAGGGGGGTTCGAGCTCTGTGGGACCCGGGTCCCAGCGGACACAGTCCCTTCTCGCGAAGTCCAGCCCAGACTTTAGAGAGTAGAAGCGTCTCGGTGCAGGTTTGCCGCCTCGGGGCAGGGTGGGGCCGTTTGAGCCAAGAAAGACTCTCAGCCCCCCAGGCAGGTCTCAGGCCCGAGTCCCCCCGGGAGACGGGGTCCCTGGGCGTGGGTCCGGCCCGCCCGGGCCCCTGCCCACCAGGCGCGGAACCCTGGCCCGCCCCTCATCGAGGCCCCGGGGCCCTAGTTCTTCCCCGGCACTCTGCCTCTGCCGGGGTGGGAGACGCGCTGGCACTTGTGGTCCACGGGAAAAGGAACGGACCTCTGGGTGGCGGGCAGAGCTTCCAGTTCCACGGACAGGACCCCAGGGACTCTGTGAAGCAGGCCTGATATGTCCAGGGTGGGGCCCGTTGCCCCGAGGGAGGCTTCTGGTGGGGCTGCCTGCCCTCTGCCTGCCGGGTCCCGCGTCTTGGCCCGAAACCGGCCAGCGGCGGCTCTGACAAATGCCATCTCCTGGGGGCCTCCCCCCTGTTCCTCCATCCGTAAGGGGCGACCCCCTTACGGATGGAGGAACAGGGGGATCTTCGCAGTGGGGCGGTCGGGACGGAGGGGTCTGCGCGCCTCCAGCCACTTAGCCCAGTGACGCGCAGCCCGGGCCCAGAGTTCCAAGCTCCATGGAGGCAGGGGGCCTCTTATCACGGGAAGCAGGTGTCTCGCGGGGCTCCAGGGACGGCGTGGGCACTCTCTAGGCGAGAGAGGGTGCCCGTGCCCCGAGAGAGCCCCGGCGAGAGCCCGAGGCCTGGCCGCAGAGGCTGCCGTTGCCTCCCCCGGGCTCCTACCATGGGGCCTGGCCCTGCTCTCCCGAGGCCCTGGTTCGCCGCAGGTGAATGCCTTTTGCGGACGCCAAGGACAGGAGGCCGCCGATTCCCTCACAGAGGTGGGGGTTCGAGCTCTGGGGGACTGAGGTCGCAGCGGTCTCACTCCATTTTTGGGTGCTTCTGCACAGACTGGAGGGTTGAAGCGGCTGGGCCCAAGTCTGCCGCCTTGTGGCAGGGTGGGGGCGTTGCAGGCGAAGCAAGGCTCTTAGCCTCCCAGGCGGGGCACAGGCCAGACTCCCCACAGGAGAACAGGTCCGTGGACGAGGGTCCCGCCCGCCCTTCCGCCCGCCCGCCGGGACCCGCTCCACCTGGCGCGGAACCGTGGCCGGCCCCTCTTCCCGGCCCCAGGTCCCTAGTTCTTCCCTGGCACTCTGCCTCTGCGGGGGTGGGAGAGCTGCTGGGAAGTGTGGTCCACGGGAAAACGCACGGTCCTCTGGATGGCAGGGAGGGCTTCCGTTATCTCTGACACCAGCCCAGGGACCCTGTGAACCTGGCCTGATATCTCAAGGGGGGGGGGGGCACGTTGCCCGGAGGGAGGCTTGTGGTGGGGGGGCCTGCTTGCGCCTGCGCGGCCCCGCCTCTTGGCCCGTAAACCACCCAGCCGCGGCTCGGACAAAAGCCATCTCCTGGGCGCCTCCCCCCTGTTCTTCCATCCGTAAAGGGGGACCCCTGTACGGATGGAAGAACAGGGGGATCTTCGCAGTGGCGGGGACGGGACGGAGGGGTCTGCGGGTTTGCCGCCACGTAGGCCAGTTGCTCGCACCACGGCCCCCTGTGTCCGTGCTCCATGGAGGAGGTGGGCCGCTTATGGCGGGATGCAGGCGTCCTGCGGGGCTCAAGGGACGGCGTGGGCACTCCCCGGGCGAGAGAGGGCACCAGGGAATATGCCCAGCCCTGGCCCCCGTGGCTCCAGTGGCCTCCCTAGGCTCCTGCCGTGGGGCCTGGTCCCGCTCACCTGGGCCCAGGTTCTCCGCAGGTGAATGCCTTTTGCGGACAGCAAGGACCACAGGCCGCGGATGCCTTCACGGGAGGGGGGTTCGAGCTCTGTGGGACCCGGGTCCCAGCGGACACAGTCCCTTCTCGCGAAGTCCAGCCCAGACTTTAGAGAGTAGAAGCGTCTCGGTGCAGGTTTGCCGCCTCGGGGCAGGGTGGGGCCGTTTGAGCCAAGAAAGACTCTCAGCCCCCCAGGCAGGTCTCAGGCCCGAGTCCCCCCGGGAGACGGGGTCCCTGGGCGTGGGTCCGGCCCGCCCGGGCCCCTGCCCACCAGGCGCGGAACCCTGGCCCGCCCCTCATCGAGGCCCCGGGGCCCTAGTTCTTCCCCGGCACTCTGCCTCTGCCGGGGTGGGAGACGCGCTGGCACTTGTGGTCCACGGGAAAAGGAACGGACCTCTGGGTGGCGGGCAGAGCTTCCAGTTCCACGGACAGGACCCCAGGGACTCTGTGAAGCAGGCCTGATATGTCCAGGGTGGGGCCCGTTGCCCCGAGGGAGGCTTCTGGTGGGGCTGCCTGCCCTCTGCCTGCCGGGTCCCGCGTCTTGGCCCGAAACCGGCCAGCGGCGGCTCTGACAAATGCCATCTCCTGGGGGCCTCCCCCCTGTTCCTCCATCCGTAAGGGGCGACCCCCTTACGGATGGAGGAACAGGGGGATCTTCGCAGTGGGGCGGTCGGGACGGAGGGGTCTGCGCGCCTCCAGCCACTTAGCCCAGTGACGCGCAGCCCGGGCCCAGAGTTCCAAGCTCCATGGAGGCAGGGGGCCTCTTATCACGGGAAGCAGGTGTCTCGCGGGGCTCCAGGGACGGCGTGGGCACTCTCTAGGCGAGAGAGGGTGCCCGTGCCCCGAGAGAGCCCCGGCGAGAGCCCGAGGCCTGGCCGCAGAGGCTGCCGTTGCCTCCCCCGGGCTCCTACCATGGGGCCTGGCCCTGCTCTCCCGAGGCCCTGGTTCGCCGCAGGTGAATGCCTTTTGCGGACGCCAAGGACAGGAGGCCGCCGATTCCCTCACAGAGGTGGGGGTTCGAGCTCTGGGGGACTGAGGTCGCAGCGGTCTCACTCCATTTTTGGGTGCTTCTGCACAGACTGGAGGGTTGAAGCGGCTGGGCCCAAGTCTGCCGCCTTGTGGCAGGGTGGGGGCGTTGCAGGCGAAGCAAGGCTCTTAGCCTCCCAGGCGGGGCACAGGCCAGACTCCCCACAGGAGAACAGGTCCGTGGACGAGGGTCCCGCCCGCCCTTCCGCCCGCCCGCCGGGACCCGCTCCACCTGGCGCGGAACCGTGGCCGGCCCCTCTTCCCGGCCCCAGGTCCCTAGTTCTTCCCTGGCACTCTGCCTCTGCGGGGGTGGGAGAGCTGCTGGGAAGTGTGGTCCACGGGAAAACGCACGGTCCTCTGGATGGCAGGGAGGGCTTCCGTTAACTCTGACACCAGCCCAGGGACCCTGTGAACCTGGCCTGATATCTCAAGGGGGGGGGGGCACGTTGCCCGGAGGGAGGCTTGTGGTGGGGGGGCCTGCTTGCGCCTGCGCGGCCCCGCCTCTTGGCCCGTAAACCACCCAGCCGCGGCTCGGACAAAAGCCATCTCCTGGGCGCCTCCCCCCTGTTCTTCCATCCGTAAAGGGGGACCCCTGTACGGATGGAAGAACAGGGGGATCTTCGCAGTGGCGGGGACGGGACGGAGGGGTCTGCGGGTTTGCCGCCACGTAGGCCAGTTGCTCGCACCACGGCCCCCTGTGTCCGTGCTCCATGGAGGAGGTGGGCCGCTTATGGCGGGATGCAGGCGTCCTGCGGGGCTCAAGGGACGGCGTGGGCACTCCCCGGGCGAGAGAGGGCACCCGGGAATATGCCCCGCCCTGGCCCCCGTGGCTCCAGTGGCCTCCCTAGGCTCCTGCCGTGGGGCCTGGTCCCGCTCACCTGGGCCCAGGTTCTCCGCAGGTGAATGCCTTTTGCGGACAGCAAGGACCACAGGCCGCGGATGCCTTCACGGGAGGGGGGTTCGAGCTCTGTGGGACCCGGGTCCCAGCGGACACAGTCCCTTCTCGCGAAGTCCAGCCCAGACTTTAGAGAGTAGAAGCGTCTCGGTGCAGGTTTGCCGCCTCGGGGCAGGGTGGGGCCGTTTGAGCCAAGAAAGACTCTCAGCCCCCCAGGCAGGTCTCAGGCCCGAGTCCCCCCGGGAGACGGGGTCCCTGGGCGTGGGTCCGGCCCGCCCGGGCCCCTGCCCACCAGGCGCGGAACCCTGGCCCGCCCCTCATCGAGGCCCCGGGGCCCTAGTTCTTCCCCGGCACTCTGCCTCTGCCGGGGTGGGAGACGCGCTGGCAAGTGTGGTCCACGGGAAAAGGAACGGACCTCTGGGTGGCGGGCAGAGCTTCCAGTTCCACGGACAGGACCCCAGGGACTCTGTGAAGCAGGCCTGATATGTCCAGGGTGGGGCCCGTTGCCCCGAGGGAGGCTTCTGGTGGGGCTGCCTGCCCTCTGCCTGCCGGGTCCCGCGTCTTGGCCCGAAACCGGCCAGCGGCGGCTCTGACAAATGCCATCTCCTGGGGGCCTCCCCCCTGTTCCTCCATCCGTAAGGGGCGACCCCCTTACGGATGGAGGAACAGGGGGATCTTCGCAGTGGGGCGGTCGGGACGGAGGGGTCTGCGCGCCTCCAGCCACTTAGCCCAGTGACGCGCAGCCCGGGCCCAGAGTTCCAAGCTCCATGGAGGCAGGGGGCCTCTTATCACGGGAAGCAGGTGTCTCGCGGGGCTCCAGGGACGGCGTGGGCACTCTCTAGGCGAGAGAGGGTGCCCGTGCCCCGAGAGAGCCCCGGCGAGAGCCCGAGGCCTGGCCGCAGAGGCTGCCGTTGCCTCCCCCGGGCTCCTACCATGGGGCCTGGCCCTGCTCTCCCGAGGCCCTGGTTCGCCGCAGGTGAATGCCTTTTGCGGACGCCAAGGACAGGAGGCCGCCGATTCCCTCACAGAGGTGGGGGTTCGAGCTCTGGGGGACTGAGGTCGCAGCGGTCTCACTCCATTTTTGGGTGCTTCTGCACAGACTGGAGGGTTGAAGCGGCTGGGCCCAAGTCTGCCGCCTTGTGGCAGGGTGGGGGCGTTGCAGGCGAAGCAAGGCTCTTAGCCTCCCAGGCGGGGCACAGGCCAGACTCCCCACAGGAGAACAGGTCCGTTGAGGAGGGTCCCGCCAGCCCGCCCGCCCGCCCGCCGGGACCCGCTCCACCTGGCGCGGAACCGTGGCCGGCCCCTCTTCCCGGCCCCAGGTCCCTAGTTCTTCCCTGGCACTCTGCCTCTGCGGGGGTGGGAGAGCTGCTGGGAAGTGTGGTCCACGGGAAAACGCACGGTCCTCTGGATGGCAGGGAGGGCTTCCGTTAACTCTGACACCAGCCCAGGGACCCTGTGAACCTGGCCTGATATCTCAAGGGGGGGTGGGGGGGCACGTTGCCCGGAGGGATGCTTGTGGTGGGGGGGCCTGCTTGCGCCTGCGCGGCCCCGCCTCTTGGCCCGTAAACCACCCGCCCGCGGCTCAGACATAAGCCATCTCCTGGGCGCCTCCCCCCTGTTCTTCCATCCGTAAAGGGGGACCCCTTTACGGATGGAAGAACAG
Organism: Desmodus rotundus; assembly: GCF_022682495.2. NCBI lineage: Eukaryota > Metazoa > Chordata > Mammalia > Chiroptera > Phyllostomidae > Desmodus > Desmodus rotundus. Next base: position 118,504 of record NW_026527222.1, on the reverse strand, counting down.
GGGGATCTTCGCAGTGGCGGGGACGGGACGGAGGGGTCTGCGGGTTTGCCGCCACGTAGGCCAGTTACTCGCACCCCGGCCCCCTGTGTCCGTGCTCCATGGAGGAGGTGGGACGCTTATGGCGGGATGCAGGCCTCCTGCGGGGCTCAAGGGACGGCGTGGGCGCTCCCCGGGCGAGAGAGGGCACCCGGGACCCGAGAGAGCACCCGGGAAAATGCCCAGCCCTGGCCCCCGTGGCTCCAGTGGCCTCCCTAGGCTCCTGCCGTGGGGCCTGGTCCCGCTCACCTGGGCCCAGGTTCTCCGCAGGTGAATGCCTTTTGCGGACAGCAAGGACCACAGGCCGCGGATGCCTTCACGGGGAGGGGGGTTCGAGCTCTGTGGGACCCGGGTCCCAGCGGACACAGTCCCTTCTCGCGAAGTCCAGCCCAGACTTTAGAGAGTAGAAGCGTCTCGGTGCAGGTTTGCCGCCTCGGGGCAGGGTGGGGCCGTTTGAGCCAAGAAAGACTCTCAGCCCCCCAGGCAGGTCTCAGGCCCGAGTCCCCCCGGGAGACGGGGTCCCTGGGCGTGGGTCCGGCCCGCCCGGGCCCCTGCCCACCAGGCGCGGAACCCTGGCCCGCCCCTCATCGAGGCCCCGGGGCCCTAGTTCTTCCCCGGCACTCTGCCTCTGCCGGGGTGGGAGACGCGCTGGCACTTGTGGTCCACGGGAAAAGGAACGGACCTCTGGGTGGCGGGCAGAGCTTCCAGTTCCACGGACAGGACCCCAGGGACTCTGTGAAGCAGGCCTGATATGTCCAGGGTGGGGCCCGTTGCCCCGAGGGAGGCTTCTGGTGGGGCTGCCTGCCCTCTGCCTGCCGGGTCCCGCGTCTTGGCCCGAAACCGGCCAGCGGCGGCTCTGACAAATGCCATCTCCTGGGGGCCTCCCCCCTGTTCCTCCATCCGTAAGGGGAGACCCCCTTACGGATGGAGGAACAGGGGGATCTTCGCAGTGGGGCGGTCGGGACGGAGGGGTCTGCGCGCCTCCAGCCACTTAGCCCAGTGACGCGCAGCCAGGGCCCAGAGTTCCAAGCTCCATGGAGGCAGGGGGCCTCTTATCACGGGAAGCAGGTGTCTCGCGGGGCTCCAGGGACGGCGTGGGCACTCTCTAGGCGAGAGAGGGTGCCCGTGCCCCGAGAGAGCCCCGGCGAGAGCCCGAGGCCTGGCCGCAGAGGCTGCCGTTGCCTCCCCCGGGCTCCTACCATGGGGCCTGGCCCTGCTCTCCCGAGGCCCTGGTTCGCCGCAGGTGAATGCCTTTTGCGGACGCCAAGGACAGGAGGCCGCCGATTCCCTCACAGAGGTGGGGGTTCGAGCTCTGGGGGACTGAGGTCGCAGCGGTCTCACTCCATTTTTGGGTGCTTCTGCACAGACTGGAGGGTTGAAGCGGCTGGGCCCAAGTCTGCCGCCTTGTGGCAGGGTGGGGGCGTTGCAGGCGAAGCAAGGCTCTTAGCCTCCCAGGCGGGGCACAGGCCAGACTCCCCACAGGAGAACAGGTCCGTGGACGAGGGTCCCGCCCGCCCTTCCGCCCGCCCGCCGGGACCCGCTCCACCTGGCGCGGAACCGTGGCCGGCCCCTCTTCCCGGCCCCAGGTCCCTAGTTCTTCCCTGGCACTCTGCCTCTGCGGGGGTGGGAGAGCTGCTGGGAAGTGTGGTCCACGGGAAAACGCACGGTCCTCTGGATGGCAGGGAGGGCTTCCGTTAACTCTGACACCAGCCCAGGGACCCTGTGAACCTGGCCTGATATCTCAAGGGGGGGGGGGCACGTTGCCCGGAGGGAGGCTTGTGGTGGGGGGGCCTGCTTGCGCCTGCGCGGCCCCGCCTCTTGGCCCGTAAACCACCCAGCCGCGGCTCGGACAAAAGCCATCTCCTGGGCGCCTCCCCCCTGTTCTTCCATCCGTAAAGGGGGACCCCTGTACGGATGGAAGAACAGGGGGATCTTCGCAGTGGCGGGGACGGGACGGAGGGGTCTGCGGGTTTGCCGCCACGTAGGCCAGTTGCTCGCACCACGGCCCCCTGTGTCCGTGCTCCATGGAGGAGGTGGGCCGCTTATGGCGGGATGCAGGCGTCCTGCGGGGCTCAAGGGACGGCGTGGGCACTCCCCGGGCGAGAGAGGGCACCCGGGAATATGCCCCGCCCTGGCCCCCGTGGCTCCAGTGGCCTCCCTAGGCTCCTGCCGTGGGGCCTGGTCCCGCTCACCTGGGCCCAGGTTCTCCGCAGGTGAATGCCTTTTGCGGACAGCAAGGACCACAGGCCGCGGATGCCTTCACGGGGAGGGGGGTTCGAGCTCTGTGGGACCCGGGTCCCAGCGGACACAGTCCCTTCTCGCGAAGTCCAGCCCAGACTTTAGAGAGTAGAAGCGTCTCGGTGCAGGTTTGCCGCCTCGGGGCAGGGTGGGGCCGTTTGAGCCAAGAAAGACTCTCAGCCCCCCAGGCAGGTCTCAGGCCCGAGTCCCCCCGGGAGACGGGGTCCCTGGGCGTGGGTCCGGCCCGCCCGGGCCCCTGCCCACCAGGCGCGGAACCCTGGCCCGCCCCTCATCGAGGCCCCGGGGCCCTAGTTCTTCCCCGGCACTCTGCCTCTGCCGGGGTGGGAGACGCGCTGGCACTTGTGGTCCACGGGAAAAGGAACGGACCTCTGGGTGGCGGGCAGAGCTTCCAGTTCCACGGACAGGACCCCAGGGACTCTGTGAAGCAGGCCTGATATGTCCAGGGTGGGGCCCGTTGCCCCGAGGGAGGCTTCTGGTGGGGCTGCCTGCCCTCTGCCTGCCGGGTCCCGCGTCTTGGCCCGAAACCGGCCAGCGGCGGCTCTGACAAATGCCATCTCCTGGGGGCCTCCCCCCTGTTCCTCCATCCGTAAGGGGAGACCCCCTTACGGATGGAGGAACAGGGGGATCTTCGCAGTGGGGCGGTCGGGACGGAGGGGTCTGCGCGCCTCCAGCCACTTAGCCCAGTGACGCGCAGCCAGGGCCCAGAGTTCCAAGCTCCATGGAGGCAGGGGGCCTCTTATCACGGGAAGCAGGTGTCTCGCGGGGCTCCAGGGACGGCGTGGGCACTCTCTAGGCGAGAGAGGGTGCCCGTGCCCCGAGAGAGCCCCGGCGAGAGCCCGAGGCCTGGCCGCAGAGGCTGCCGTTGCCTCCCCCGGGCTCCTACCATGGGGCCTGGCCCTGCTCTCCCGAGGCCCTGGTTCGCCGCAGGTGAATGCCTTTTGCGGACGCCAAGGACAGGAGGCCGCCGATTCCCTCACAGAGGTGGGGGTTCGAGCTCTGGGGGACTGAGGTCGCAGCGGTCTCACTCCATTTTTGGGTGCTTCTGCACAGACTGGAGGGTTGAAGCGGCTGGGCCCAAGTCTGCCGCCTTGTGGCAGGGTGGGGGCGTTGCAGGCGAAGCAAGGCTCTTAGCCTCCCAGGCGGGGCACAGGCCAGACTCCCCACAGGAGAACAGGTCCGTGGACGAGGGTCCCGCCCGCCCTTCCGCCCGCCCCGCCGGGACCCGCTCCACCTGGCGCGGAACCGTGGCCGGCCCCTCTTCCCGGCCCCAGGTCCCTAGTTCTTCCCTGGCACTCTGCCTCTGCGGGGGTGGGAGAGCTGCTGGGAAGTGTGGTCCACGGGAAAACGCACGGTCCTCTGGATGGCAGGGAGGGCTTCCGTTAACTCTGACACCAGCCCAGGGACCCTGTGAACCTGGCCTGATATCTCAAGGGGGGGGGGGCACGTTGCCCGGAGGGAGGCTTGTGGTGGGGGGGCCTGCTTGCGCCTGCGCGGCCCCGCCTCTTGGCCCGTAAACCACCCAGCCGCGGCTCGGACAAAAGCCATCTCCTGGGCGCCTCCCCCCTGTTCTTCCATCCGTAAAGGGGGACCCCTGTACGGATGGAAGAACAGGGGGATCTTCGCAGTGGCGGGGACGGGACGGAGGGGTCTGCGGGTTTGCCGCCACGTAGGCCAGTTGCTCGCACCACGGCCCCCTGTGTCCGTGCTCCATGGAGGAGGTGGGCCGCTTATGGCGGGATGCAGGCGTCCTGCGGGGCTCAAGGGACGGCGTGGGCACTCCCCGGGCGAGAGAGGGCACCCGGGAATATGCCCCGCCCTGGCCCCCGTGGCTCCAGTGGCCTCCCTAGGCTCCTGCCGTGGGGCCTGGTCCCGCTCACCTGGGCCCAGGTTCTCCGCAGGTGAATGCCTTTTGCGGACAGCAAGGACCACAGGCCGCGGATGCCTTCACGGGAGGGGGGTTCGAGCTCTGTGGGACCCGGGTCCCAGCGGACACAGTCCCTTCTCGCGAAGTCCAGCCCAGACTTTAGAGAGTAGAAGCGTCTCGGTGCAGGTTTGCCGCCTCGGGGCAGGGTGGGGCCGTTTGAGCCAAGAAAGACTCTCAGCCCCCCAGGCAGGTCTCAGGCCCGAGTCCCCCCGGGAGACGGGGTCCCTGGGCGTGGGTCCGGCCCGCCTGGGCCCCTGCCCACCAGGCGCGGAACCCTGGCCCGCCCCTCATCGAGGCCCCGGGGCCCTAGTTCTTCCCCGGCACTCTGCCTCTGCCGGGGTGGGAGACGCGCTGGCAAGTGTGGTCCACGGGAAAAGGAACGGACCTCTGGGTGGCGGGCAGAGCTTCCAGTTCCACGGACAGGACCCCAGGGACTCTGTGAAGCAGGCCTGATATGTCCAGGGTGGGGCCCGTTGCCCCGAGGGAGGCTTCTGGTGGGGCTGCCTGCCCTCTGCCTGCCGGGTCCCGCGTCTTGGCCCGAAACCGGCCAGCGGCGGCTCTGACAAATGCCATCTCCTGGGGGCCTCCCCCCTGTTCCTCCATCCGTAAGGGGCGACCCCCTTACGGATGGAGGAACAGGGGGATCTTCGCAGTGGGGCGGTCGGGACGGAGGGGTCTGCGCGCCTCCAGCCACTTAGCCCAGTGACGCGCAGCCCGGGCCCAGAGTTCCAAGCTCCATGGAGGCAGGGGGCCTCTTATCACGGGAAGCAGGTGTCTCGCGGGGCTCCAGGGACGGCGTGGGCACTCTCTAGGCGAGAGAGGGTGCCCGTGCCCCGAGAGAGCCCCGGCGAGAGCCCGAGGCCTGGCCGCAGAGGCTGCCGTTGCCTCCCCCGGGCTCCTACCATGGGGCCTGGCCCTGCTCTCCCGAGGCCCTGGTTCGCCGCAGGTGAATGCCTTTTGCGGACGCCAAGGACAGGAGGCCGCCGATTCCCTCACAGAGGTGGGGGTTCGAGCTCTGGGGGACTGAGGTCGCAGCGGTCTCACTCCATTTTTGGGTGCTTCTGCACAGACTGGAGGGTTGAAGCGGCTGGGCCCAAGTCTGCCGCCTTGTGGCAGGGTGGGGGCGTTGCAGGCGAAGCAAGGCTCTTAGCCTCCCAGGCGGGGCACAGGCCAGACTCCCCACAGGAGAACAGGTCCGTTGAGGAGGGTCCCGCCAGCCCGCCCGCCCGCCCGCCGGGACCCGCTCCACCTGGCGCGGAACCGTGGCCGGCCCCTCTTCCCGGCCCCAGGTCCCTAGTTCTTCCCTGGCACTCTGCCTCTGCGGGGGTGGGAGAGCTGCTGGGAAGTGTGGTCCACGGGAAAACGCACGGTCCTCTGGATGGCAGGGAGGGCTTCCGTTAACTCTGACACCAGCCCAGGGACCCTGTGAACCTGGCCTGATATCTCAAGGGGGGGTGGGGGGGCACGTTGCCCGGAGGGATGCTTGTGGTGGGGGGGCCTGCTTGCGCCTGCGCGGCCCCGCCTCTTGGCCCGTAAACCACCCGCCCGCGGCTCAGACATAAGCCATCTCCTGGGCGCCTCCCCCCTGTTCTTCCATCCGTAAAGGGGGACCCCTTTACGGATGGAAGAACAGGGGGATCTTCGCAGTGGCGGGGACGGGACGGAGGGGTCTGCGGGTTTGCCGCCACGTAGGCCAGTTACTCGCACCCCGGCCCCCTGTGTCCGTGCTCCATGGAGGAGGTGGGACGCTTATGGAGGGATGCAGGCCTCCTGCGGGGCTCAAGGGACGGCGTGGGCGCTCCCCGGGCGAGAGAGGGCACCCGGGACCCGAGAGAGCACCCGGGAAAATGCCCAGCCCTGGCCCCCGTGGCTCCAGTGGCCTCCCTAGGCTCCTGCCGTGGGGCCTGGTCCCGCTCACCTGGGCCCAGGTTCTCCGCAGGTGAATGCCTTTTGCGGACAGCAAGGACCACAGGCCGCGGATGCCTTCACGGGGAGGGGGGTTCGAGCTCTGTGGGACCCGGGTCCCAGCGGACACAGTCCCTTCTCGCGAAGTCCAGCCCAGACTTTAGAGAGTAGAAGCGTCTCGGTGCAGGTTTGCCGCCTCGGGGCAGGGTGGGGCCGTTTGAGCCAAGAAAGACTCTCAGCCCCCCAGGCAGGTCTCAGGCCCGAGTCCCCCCGGGAGACGGGGTCCCTGGGCGTGGGTCCGGCCCGCCCGGGCCCCTGCCCACCAGGCGCGGAACCCTGGCCCGCCCCTCATCGAGGCCCCGGGGCCCTAGTTCTTCCCCGGCACTCTGCCTCTGCCGGGGTGGGAGACGCGCTGGCACTTGTGGTCCACGGGAAAAGGAACGGACCTCTGGGTGGCGGGCAGAGCTTCCAGTTCCACGGACAGGACCCCAGGGACTCTGTGAAGCAGGCCTGATATGTCCAGGGTGGGGCCCGTTGCCCCGAGGGAGGCTTCTGGTGGGGCTGCCTGCCCTCTGCCTGCCGGGTCCCGCGTCTTGGCCCGAAACCGGCCAGCGGCGGCTCTGACAAATGCCATCTCCTGGGGGCCTCCCCCCTGTTCCTCCATCCGTAAGGGGCGACCCCCTTACGGATGGAGGAACAGGGGGATCTTCGCAGTGGGGCGGTCGGGACGGAGGGGTCTGCGCGCCTCCAGCCACTTAGCCCAGTGACCCGCAGCCCGGCCCCAGAGTTCCAAGCTCCATGGAGGCAGGGGGCCTCTTATCACGGGAAGCAGGTGTCTCGCGGGGCTCCAGGGACGGCGTGGGCACTCTCTAGGCGAGAGAGGGTGCCCGTGCCCCGAGAGAGCCCCGGCGAGAGCCCGAGGCCTGGCCGCAGAGGCTGCCGTTGCCTCCCCCGGGCTCCTACCATGGGGCCTGGCCCTGCTCTCCCGAGGCCCTGGTTCGCCGCAGGTGAATGCCTTTTGCGGACGCCAAGGACAGGAGGCCGCCGATTCCCTCACAGAGGTGGGGGTTCGAGCTCTGGGGGACTGAGGTCGCAGCGGTCTCACTCCATTTTTGGGTGCTTCTGCACAGACTGGAGGGTTGAAGCGGCTGGGCCCAAGTCTGCCGCCTTGTGGCAGGGTGGGGGCGTTGCAGGCGAAGCAAGGCTCTTAGCCTCCCAGGCGGGGCACAGGCCAGACTCCCCACAGGAGAACAGGTCCGTGGACGAGGGTCCCGCCCGCCCTTCCGCCCGCCCGCCGGGACCCGCTCCACCTGGCGCGGAACCGTGGCCGGCCCCTCTTCCCGGCCCCAGGTCCCTAGTTCTTCCCTGGCACTCTGCCTCTGCGGGGGTGGGAGAGCTGCTGGGAAGTGTGGTCCACGGGAAAACGCACGGTCCTCTGGATGGCAGGGAGGGCTTCCGTTAACTCTGACACCAGCCCAGGGACCCTGTGAACCTGGCCTGATATCTCAAGGGGGGGGGGGCACGTTGCCCGGAGGGAGGCTTGTGGTGGGGGGGCCTGCTTGCGCCTGCGCGGCCCCGCCTCTTGGCCCGTAAACCACCCAGCCGCGGCTCGGACAAAAGCCATCTCCTGGGCGCCTCCCCCCTGTTCTTCCATCCGTAAAGGGGGACCCCGGTACGGATGGAAGAACAGGGGGATCTTCGCAGTGGCGGGGACGGGACGGAGGGGTCTGCGGGTTTGCCGCCACGTAGGCCAGTTGCTCGCACCACGGCCCCCTGTGTCCGTGCTCCATGGAGGAGGTGGGCCGCTTATGGCGGGATGCAGGCGTCCTGCGGGGCTCAAGGGACGGCGTGGGCACTCCCCGGGCGAGAGAGGGCACCCGGGAAAATGCCCAGCCCTGGCCCCCGTGGCTCCAGTGGCCTCCCTAGGCTCCTGCCGTGGGGCCTGGTCCCGCTCACCTGGGCCCAGGTTCTCCGCAGGTGAATGCCTTTTGCGGACAGCAAGGACCACAGGCCGCGGATGCCTTCACGGGGAGGGGGGTTCGAGCTCTGTGGGACCCGGGTCCCAGCGGACACAGTCCCTTCTCGCGAAGTCCAGCCCAGACTTTAGAGAGTAGAAGCGTCTCGGTGCAGGTTTGCCGCCTCGGGGCAGGGTGGGGCCGTTTGAGCCAAGAAAGACTCTCAGCCCCCCAGGCAGGTCTCAGGCCCGAGTCCCCCCGGGAGACGGGGTCCCTGGGCGTGGGTCCGGCCCGCCCGGGCCCCTGCCCACCAGGCGCGGAACCCTGGCCCGCCCCTCATCGAGGCCCCGGGGCCCTAGTTCTTCCCCGGCACTCTGCCTCTGCCGGGGTGGGAGACGCGCTGGCACTTGTGGTCCACGGGAAAAGGAACGGACCTCTGGGTGGCGGGCAGAGCTTCCAGTTCCACGGACAGGACCCCAGGGACTCTGTGAAGCAGGCCTGATATGTCCAGGGTGGGGCCCGTTGCCCCGAGGGAGGCTTCTGGTGGGGCTGCCTGCCCTCTGCCTGCCGGGTCCCGCGTCTTGGCCCGAAACCGGCCAGCGGCGGCTCTGACAAATGCCATCTCCTGGGGGCCTCCCCCCTGTTCCTCCATCCGTAAGGGGCGACCCCCTTACGGATGGAGGAACAGGGGGATCTTCGCAGTGGGGCGGTCGGGACGGAGGGGTCTGCGCGCCTCCAGCCACTTAGCCCAGTGACCCGCAGCCCGGCCCCAGAGTTCCAAGCTCCATGGAGGCAGGGGGCCTCTTATCACGGGAAGCAGGTGTCTCGCGGGGCTCCAGGGACGGCGTGGGCACTCTCTAGGCGAGAGAGGGTGCCCGTGCCCCGAGAGAGCCCCGGCGAGAGCCCGAGGCCTGGCCGCAGAGGCTGCCGTTGCCTCCCCCGGGCTCCTACCATGGGGCCTGGCCCTGCTCTCCCGAGGCCCTGGTTCGCCGCAGGTGAATGCCTTTTGCGGACGCCAAGGACAGGAGGCCGCCGATTCCCTCACAGAGGTGGGGGTTCGAGCTCTGGGGGACTGAGGTCGCAGCGGTCTCACTCCATTTTTGGGTGCTTCTGCACAGACTGGAGGGTTGAAGCGGCTGGGCCCAAGTCTGCCGCCTTGTGGCAGGGTGGGGGCGTTGCAGGCGAAGCAAGGCTCTTAGCCTCCCAGGCGGGGCACAGGCCAGACTCCCCACAGGAGAACAGGTCCGTGGACGAGGGTCCCGCCCGCCCGCCCGCCCGCCGGGACCCGCTCCACCTGGCGCGGAACCGTGGCCGGCCCCTCTTCCCGGCCCCAGGTCCCTAGTTCTTCCCTGGCACTCTGCCTCTGCGGGGGTGGGAGAGCTGCTGGGAAGTGTGGTCCACGGGAAAACGCACGGTCCTCTGGATGGCAGGGAGGGCTTCCGTTAACTCTGACACCAGCCCAGGGACCCTGTGAACCTGGCCTGATATCTCAAGGGGGGGGGGGCACGTTGCCCGGAGGGAGGCTTGTGGTGGGGGGGCCTGCTTGCGCCTGCGCGGCCCCGCCTCTTGGCCCGTAAACCACCCAGCCGCGGCTCGGACAAAAGCCATCTCCTGGGCGTCTCCCCCCTGTTCTTCCATCCGTAAAGGGGGACCCCTGTACGGATGGAAGAACAGGGGGATCTTCGCAGTGGCGGGGACGGGACGGAGGGGTCTGCGGGTTTGCCGCCACGTAGGCCAGTTGCTCGCACCACGGCCCCCTGTGTCCGTGCTCCATGGAGGAGGTGGGCCGCTTATGGCGGGATGCAGGCGTCCTGAGGGGCTCAAGGGACGGCGTGGGCACTCCCCGGGCGAGAGAGGGCACCCGGGAAAATGCCCAGCCCTGGCCCCCGTGGCTCCAGTGGCCTCCCTAGGCTCCTGCCGTGGGGCCTGGTCCCGCTCACCTGGACCCAGGTTCTCCGCAGGTGAATGCCTTTTGCGGACAGCAAGGACCACAGGCCACGGATGCCTTCACGGGGAGGGGGGTTCGAGCTCTGTGGGACCCGGGTCCCAGCGGACACATTCCCTTCTCGCGACGTCCAGCCCAGACTTTAGAGAGTAGAAGCGTCTCGGTGCAGGTTGGCCGCCTCGGGGCAGGGTGGGGCCGTTTGAGCCAAGAAAGACTCTCAGCCCCCCAGGCAGGTCTCAGGCCCGAGTCCCCCCGGGAGACGGGGTCCCTGGGCGTGGGTCCGGCCCGCCCGGGCCCCTGCCCACCAGGCGCGGAACCCTGGCCCGCCCCTCATCGAGGCCCCGGGGCCCTAGTTCTTCCCCGGCACTCTGCCTCTGCCGGGGTGGGAGACGCGCTGGCAAGTGTGGTCCACGGGAAAAGGAACGGACCTCTGGGTGGCGGGCAGAGCTTCCAGTTCCACGGACAGGACCCCAGGGACTCTGTGAAGCGGGCCTGATATGTCCGGGGTGGGGCCCGTTGCCCCGAGGGAGGCTTCTGGTGGGGCTGCCTGCCCTCTGCCTGCCGGGTCCCGCGTCTTGGCCCGAAACCGGCCAGCGGCGGCTCTGACAAATGCCATCTCCTGGGGGCCTCCCCCCTGTTCCTCCATCCGTAAGGGGCGACCCCCTTACGGATGGAGGAACAGGGGGATCTTCGCAGTGGGGCGGTCGGGACGGAGGGGTCTGCGCGTCTCCAGCCACTTAGCCCAGTGACCCGCAGCCCGGCCCCAGAGTTCCAAGCTCCATGGAGGCAGGGGGCCTCTTATCACGGGAAGCAGGTGTCTCGCGGGGCTCCAGGGACGGCGTGGGCACTCTCTAGGCGAGAGAGGGTGCCCGTGCCCCGAGAGAGCCCCGGCGAGAGCCCGAGGCCTGGCCGCAGAGGCTGCCGTTGCCTCCCCAGGGCTCCTACCATGGGGCCTGGCCCTGCTCTCCCGAGGCCCTGGTTCGCCGCAGGTGAATGCCTTTTGCGGACGCCAAGGACAGGAGTCCGCCGATTCCCTCACAGAGGTGGGGGTTCGAGCTCTCGGGGACTGAGGTCGCAGCGGTCTCACTCCATTTTTGGGTGCTTCTGCACAGACTGGAGGGTTGAAGCGGCTGGGCCCAAGTCTGCCGCCTTGTGGCAGGGTGGGGGCGTTGCAGGCGAAGCAAGGCTCTTAGCCTCCCAGGCGGGGCACAGGCCAGACTCCCCACAGGAGAACAGGTCCGTGGACGAGGGTCCCGCCCGCCCTTCCGCCCGCCCGCCGGGACCCGCTCCACCTGGCGCGGAACCGTGGCCGGCCCCTCTTCCCGGCCCCAGGTCCCTAGTTCTTCCCTGGCAGTCTGCCTCTGCGGGGGTGGGAGAGCTGCTGGGATGTGTGGTCCACGGGAAAACGCACGGTCCTCTGGATGGCAGGGAGGGCTTCCGTTAACTCTGACACCAGCCCAGGGACCCTGTGAACCTGGCCTGATATCTCAAGGGGGGGTGGGGGGGCACCTTGCCCGGAGGGATGCTTGTGGTGGGGGGGCCTGCTTGCGCCTGCGCGGCCCCGCCTCTTGGCCCGTAAACCACCCGGCCGCGGCTCGGACAAAAGCCATCTCCTGGGCGCCTCCCCCCTGTTCTTCCATCCGTAAAGGGGGACCCCTTTACGGATGGAAGAACAGGGGGATCTTCGCAGTGGCGGGGACGGGACGGAGGGGTCTGCGGGTTTGCCGCCACGTAGGCCAGTTGCTCGCACCCCGGCCCCCTGTGTCCGTGCTCCATGGAGGAGGTGGGCCGCTTATGGCGGGATGCAGGCGTCCTGCGGGGCTCAAGGGACGGCGTGGGCGCTCCCCGGGCGAGAGAGGGCACCCGGGATCCGAGAGAGCACCCGGGAAAATGCCCAGCCCTGGCCCCCGTGGCTCCAGTGGCCTCCCTAGGCTCCTGCCGTGGGGCCTGGTCCCGCTCACCTGGGCCCAGGTTCTCCGCAGGTGAATGCCTTTTGCGGACAGCAAGGACCACAGGCCGCGGATGCCTTCACGGGGAGGGGGGTTCGAGCTCTGTGGGACCCGGGTCCCAGCGGACACAGTCCCTTCTCGCGAAGTCCAGCCCAGACTTTAGAGAGTAGAAGCGTCTCGGTGCAGGTTTGCCGCCTCGGGGCAGGGTGGGGCCGTTTGAGCCAAGAAAGACTCTCAGCCCCCCAGGCAGGTCTCAGGCCCGAGTCCCCCCGGGAGACGGGGTCCCTGGGCGTGGGTCCGGCCCGCCTGGGCCCCTGCCCACCAGGCGCGGAACCCTGGCCCGCCCCTCATCGAGGCCCCGGGGCCCTAGTTCTTCCCCGGCACTCTGCCTCTGCCGGGGTGGGAGACGCGCTGGCAAGTGTGGTCCACGGGAAAAGGAACGGACCTCTGGGTGGCGGGCAGAGCTTCCAGTTCCACGGACAGGACCCCAGGGACTCTGTGAAGCAGGCCTGATATGTCCAGGGTGGGGCCCGTTGCCCCGAGGGAGGCTTCTGGTGGGGCTGCCTGCCCTCTGCCTGCCGGGTCCCGCGTCTTGGCCCGAAACCGGCCAGCGGCGGCTCTGACAAATGCCATCTCCTGGGGGCCTCCCCCCTGTTCCTCCATCCGTAAGGGGCGACCCCCTTACGGATGGAGGAACAGGGGGATCTTCGCAGTGGGGCGGTCGGGACGGAGGGGTCTGCGCGCCTCCAGCCACTTAGCCCAGTGACGCGCAGCCAGGGCCCAGAGTTCCAAGCTCCATGGAGGCAGGGGGCCTCTTATCACGGGAAGCAGGTGTCTCGCGGGGCTCCAGGGACGGCGTGGGCACTCTCTAGGCGAGAGAGGGTGCCCGTGCCCCGAGAGAGCCCCGGCGAGAGCCCGAGGCCTGGCCGCAGAGGCTGCCGTTGCCTCCCCCGGGCTCCTACCATGGGGCCTGGCCCTGCTCTCCCGAGGCCCTGGTTCGCCGCAGGTGAATGCCTTTTGCGGACGCCAAGGACAGGAGGCCGCCGATTCCCTCACAGAGGTGGGGGTTCGAGCTCTGGGGGACTGAGGTCGCAGCGGTCTCACTCCATTTTTGGGTGCTTCTGCACAGACTGGAGGGTTGAAGCGGCTGGGCCCAAGTCTGCCGCCTTGTGGCAGGGTGGGGGCGTTGCAGGCGAAGCAAGGCTCTTAGCCTCCCAGGCGGGGCACAGGCCAGACTCCCCACAGGAGAACAGGTCCGTGGACGAGGGTCCCGCCCGCCCTTCCGCCCGCCCGCCGGGACCCGCTCCACCTGGCGCGGAACCGTGGCCGGCCCCTCTTCCCGGCCCCAGGTCCCTAGTTCTTCCCTGGCACTCTGCCTCTGCGGGGGTGGGAGAGCTGCTGGGAAGTGTGGTCCACGGGAAAACGCACGGTCCTCTGGATGGCAGGGAGGGCTTCCGTTAACTCTGACACCAGCCCAGGGACCCTGTGAACCTGGCCTGATATCTCAAGGGGGGGGGGGCACGTTGCCCGGAGGGAGGCTTGTGGTGGGGGGGCCTGCTTGCGCCTGCGCGGCCCCGCCTCTTGGCCCGTAAACCACCCAGCCGCGGCTCGGACAAAAGCCATCTCCTGGGCGCCTCCCCCCTGTTCTTCCATCCGTAAAGGGGGACCCCTGTACGGATGGAAGAACAGGGGGATCTTCGCAGTGGCGGGGACGGGACGGAGGGGTCTGCGGGTTTGCCGCCACGTAGGCCAGTTGCTCGCACCACGGCCCCCTGTGTCCGTGCTCCATGGAGGAGGTGGGCCGCTTATGGCGGGATGCAGGCGTCCTGCGGGGCTCAAGGGACGGCGTGGGCACTCCCCGGGCGAGAGAGGGCACCCGGGAATATGCCCCGCCCTGGCCCCCGTGGCTCCAGTGGCCTCCCTAGGCTCCTGCCGTGGGGCCTGGTCCCGCTCACCTGGGCCCAGGTTCTCCGCAGGTGAATGCCTTTTGCGGACAGCAAGGACCACAGGCCGCGGATGCCTTCACGGGGAGGGGGGTTCGAGCTCTGTGGGACCCGGGTCCCAGCGGACACAGTCCCTTCTCGCGAAGTCCAGCCCAGACTTTAGAGAGTAGAAGCGTCTCGGTGCAGGTTTGCCGCCTCGGGGCAGGGTGGGGCCGTTTGAGCCAAGAAAGACTCTCAGCCCCCCAGGCAGGTCTCAGGCCCGAGTCCCCCCGGGAGACGGGGTCCCTGGGCGTGGGTCCGGCCCGCCCGGGCCCCTGCCCACCAGGCGCGGAACCCTGGCCCGCCCCTCATCGAGGCCCCGGGGCCCTAGTTCTTCCCCGGCACTCTGCCTCTGCCGGGGTGGGAGACGCGCTGGCACTTGTGGTCCACGGGAAAAGGAACGGACCTCTGGGTGGCGGGCAGAGCTTCCAGTTCCACGGACAGGACCCCAGGGACTCTGTGAAGCAGGCCTGATATGTCCAGGGTGGGGCCCGTTGCCCCGAGGGAGGCTTCTGGTGGGGCTGCCTGCCCTCTGCCTGCCGGGTCCCGCGTCTTGGCCCGAAACCGGCCAGCGGCGGCTCTGACAAATGCCATCTCCTGGGGGCCTCCCCCCTGTTCCTCCATCCGTAAGGGGAGACCCCCTTACGGATGGAGGAACAGGGGGATCTTCGCAGTGGGGCGGTCGGGACGGAGGGGTCTGCGCGCCTCCAGCCACTTAGCCCAGTGACGCGCAGCCAGGGCCCAGAGTTCCAAGCTCCATGGAGGCAGGGGGCCTCTTATCACGGGAAGCAGGTGTCTCGCGGGGCTCCAGGGACGGCGTGGGCACTCTCTAGGCGAGAGAGGGTGCCCGTGCCCCGAGAGAGCCCCGGCGAGAGCCCGAGGCCTGGCCGCAGAGGCTGCCGTTGCCTCCCCCGGGCTCCTACCATGGGGCCTGGCCCTGCTCTCCCGAGGCCCTGGTTCGCCGCAGGTGAATGCCTTTTGCGGACGCCAAGGACAGGAGGCCGCCGATTCCCTCACAGAGGTGGGGGTTCGAGCTCTGGGGGACTGAGGTCGCAGCGGTCTCACTCCATTTTTGGGTGCTTCTGCACAGACTGGAGGGTTGAAGCGGCTGGGCCCAAGTCTGCCGCCTTGTGGCAGGGTGGGGGCGTTGCAGGCGAAGCAAGGCTCTTAGCCTCCCAGGCGGGGCACAGGCCAGACTCCCCACAGGAGAACAGGTCCGTGGACGAGGGTCCCGCCCGCCCTTCCGCCCGCCCGCCGGGACCCGCTCCACCTGGCGCGGAACCGTGGCCGGCCCCTCTTCCCGGCCCCAGGTCCCTAGTTCTTCCCTGGCACTCTGCCTCTGCGGGGGTGGGAGAGCTGCTGGGAAGTGTGGTCCACGGGAAAACGCACGGTCCTCTGGATGGCAGGGAGGGCTTCCGTTAACTCTGACACCAGCCCAGGGACCCTGTGAACCTGGCCTGATATCTCAAGGGGGGGGGGGCACGTTGCCCGGAGGGAGGCTTGTGGTGGGGGGGCCTGCTTGCGCCTGCGCGGCCCCGCCTCTTGGCCCGTAAACCACCCAGCCGCGGCTCGGACAAAAGCCATCTCCTGGGCGCCTCCCCCCTGTTCTTCCATCCGTAAAGGGGGACCCCTGTACGGATGGAAGAACAGGGGGATCTTCGCAGTGGCGGGGACGGGACGGAGGGGTCTGCGGGTTTGCCGCCACGTAGGCCAGTTGCTCGCACCACGGCCCCCTGTGTCCGTGCTCCATGGAGGAGGTGGGCCGCTTATGGCGGGATGCAGGCGTCCTGCGGGGCTCAAGGGACGGCGTGGGCACTCCCCGGGCGAGAGAGGGCACCCGGGAATATGCCCCGCCCTGGCCCCCGTGGCTCCAGTGGCCTCCCTAGGCTCCTGCCGTGGGGCCTGGTCCCGCTCACCTGGGCCCAGGTTCTCCGCAGGTGAATGCCTTTTGCGGACAGCAAGGACCACAGGCCGCGGATGCCTTCACGGGAGGGGGGTTCGAGCTCTGTGGGACCCGGGTCCCAGCGGACACAGTCCCTTCTCGCGAAGTCCAGCCCAGACTTTAGAGAGTAGAAGCGTCTCGGTGCAGGTTTGCCGCCTCGGGGCAGGGTGGGGCCGTTTGAGCCAAGAAAGACTCTCAGCCCCCCAGGCAGGTCTCAGGCCCGAGTCCCCCCGGGAGACGGGGTCCCTGGGCGTGGGTCCGGCCCGCCTGGGCCCCTGCCCACCAGGCGCGGAACCCTGGCCCGCCCCTCATCGAGGCCCCGGGGCCCTAGTTCTTCCCCGGCACTCTGCCTCTGCCGGGGTGGGAGACGCGCTGGCAAGTGTGGTCCACGGGAAAAGGAACGGACCTCTGGGTGGCGGGCAGAGCTTCCAGTTCCACGGACAGGACCCCAGGGACTCTGTGAAGCAGGCCTGATATGTCCAGGGTGGGGCCCGTTGCCCCGAGGGAGGCTTCTGGTGGGGCTGCCTGCCCTCTGCCTGCCGGGTCCCGCGTCTTGGCCCGAAACCGGCCAGCGGCGGCTCTGACAAATGCCATCTCCTGGGGGCCTCCCCCCTGTTCCTCCATCCGTAAGGGGCGACCCCCTTACGGATGGAGGAACAGGGGGATCTTCGCAGTGGGGCGGTCGGGACGGAGGGGTCTGCGCGCCTCCAGCCACTTAGCCCAGTGACGCGCAGCCCGGGCCCAGAGTTCCAAGCTCCATGGAGGCAGGGGGCCTCTTATCACGGGAAGCAGGTGTCTCGCGGGGCTCCAGGGACGGCGTGGGCACTCTCTAGGCGAGAGAGGGTGCCCGTGCCCCGAGAGAGCCCCGGCGAGAGCCCGAGGCCTGGCCGCAGAGGCTGCCGTTGCCTCCCCCGGGCTCCTACCATGGGGCCTGGCCCTGCTCTCCCGAGGCCCTGGTTCGCCGCAGGTGAATGCCTTTTGCGGACGCCAAGGACAGGAGGCCGCCGATTCCCTCACAGAGGTGGGGGTTCGAGCTCTGGGGGACTGAGGTCGCAGCGGTCTCACTCCATTTTTGGGTGCTTCTGCACAGACTGGAGGGTTGAAGCGGCTGGGCCCAAGTCTGCCGCCTTGTGGCAGGGTGGGGGCGTTGCAGGCGAAGCAAGGCTCTTAGCCTCCCAGGCGGGGCACAGGCCAGACTCCCCACAGGAGAACAGGTCCGTTGAGGAGGGTCCCGCCAGCCCGCCCGCCCGCCCGCCGGGACCCGCTCCACCTGGCGCGGAACCGTGGCCGGCCCCTCTTCCCGGCCCCAGGTCCCTAGTTCTTCCCTGGCACTCTGCCTCTGCGGGGGTGGGAGAGCTGCTGGGAAGTGTGGTCCACGGGAAAACGCACGGTCCTCTGGATGGCAGGGAGGGCTTCCGTTAACTCTGACACCAGCCCAGGGACCCTGTGAACCTGGCCTGATATCTCAAGGGGGGGTGGGGGGGCACGTTGCCCGGAGGGATGCTTGTGGTGGGGGGGCCTGCTTGCGCCTGCGCGGCCCCGCCTCTTGGCCCGTAAACCACCCGCCCGCGGCTCAGACATAAGCCATCTCCTGGGCGCCTCCCCCCTGTTCTTCCATCCGTAAAGGGGGACCCCTTTACGGATGGAAGAACAGGGGGATCTTCGCAGTGGCGGGGACGGGACGGAGGGGTCTGCGGGTTTGCCGCCACGTAGGCCAGTTACTCGCACCCCGGCCCCCTGTGTCCGTGCTCCATGGAGGAGGTGGGACGCTTATGGAGGGATGCAGGCCTCCTGCGGGGCTCAAGGGACGGCGTGGGCGCTCCCCGGGCGAGAGAGGGCACCCGGGACCCGAGAGAGCACCCGGGAAAATGCCCAGCCCTGGCCCCCGTGGCTCCAGTGGCCTCCCTAGGCTCCTGCCGTGGGGCCTGGTCCCGCTCACCTGGGCCCAGGTTCTCCGCAGGTGAATGCCTTTTGCGGACAGCAAGGACCACAGGCCGCGGATGCCTTCACGGGGAGGGGGGTTCGAGCTCTGTGGGACCCGGGTCCCAGCGGACACAGTCCCTTCTCGCGAAGTCCAGCCCAGACTTTAGAGAGTAGAAGCGTCTCGGTGCAGGTTTGCCGCCTCGGGGCAGGGTGGGGCCGTTTGAGCCAAGAAAGACTCTCAGCCCCCCAGGCAGGTCTCAGGCCCGAGTCCCCCCGGGAGACGGGGTCCCTGGGCGTGGGTCCGGCCCGCCCGGGCCCCTGCCCACCAGGCGCGGAACCCTGGCCCGCCCCTCATCGAGGCCCCGGGGCCCTAGTTCTTCCCCGGCACTCTGCCTCTGCCGGGGTGGGAGACGCGCTGGCACTTGTGGTCCACGGGAAAAGGAACGGACCTCTGGGTGGCGGGCAGAGCTTCCAGTTCCACGGACAGGACCCCAGGGACTCTGTGAAGCAGGCCTGATATGTCCAGGGTGGGGCCCGTTGCCCCGAGGGAGGCTTCTGGTGGGGCTGCCTGCCCTCTGCCTGCCGGGTCCCGCGTCTTGGCCCGAAACCGGCCAGCGGCGGCTCTGACAAATGCCATCTCCTGGGGGCCTCCCCCCTGTTCCTCCATCCGTAAGGGGCGACCCCCTTACGGATGGAGGAACAGGGGGATCTTCGCAGTGGGGCGGTCGGGACGGAGGGGTCTGCGCGCCTCCAGCCACTTAGCCCAGTGACGCGCAGCCCGGGCCCAGAGTTCCAAGCTCCATGGAGGCAGGGGGCCTCTTATCACGGGAAGCAGGTGTCTCGCGGGGCTCCAGGGACGGCGTGGGCACTCTCTAGGCGAGAGAGGGTGCCCGTGCCCCGAGAGAGCCCCGGCGAGAGCCCGAGGCCTGGCCGCAGAGGCTGCCGTTGCCTCCCCCGGGCTCCTACCATGGGGCCTGGCCCTGCTCTCCCGAGGCCCTGGTTCGCCGCAGGTGAATGCCTTTTGCGGACGCCAAGGACAGGAGGCCGCCGATTCCCTCACAGAGGTGGGGGTTCGAGCTCTGGGGGACTGAGGTCGCAGCGGTCTCACTCCATTTTTGGGTGCTTCTGCACAGACTGGAGGGTTGAAGCGGCTGGGCCCAAGTCTGCCGCCTTGTGGCAGGGTGGGGGCGTTGCAGGCGAAGCAAGGCTCTTAGCCTCCCAGGCGGGGCACAGGCCAGACTCCCCACAGGAGAACAGGTCCGTGGACGAGGGTCCCGCCCGCCCTTCCGCCCGCCCGCCGGGACCCGCTCCACCTGGCGCGGAACCGTGGCCGGCCCCTCTTCCCGGCCCCAGGTCCCTAGTTCTTCCCTGGCACTCTGCCTCTGCGGGGGTGGGAGAGCTGCTGGGAAGTGTGGTCCACGGGAAAACGCACGGTCCTCTGGATGGCAGGGAGGGCTTCCGTTAACTCTGACACCAGCCCAGGGACCCTGTGAACCTGGCCTGATATCTCAAGGGGGGGGGGGCACGTTGCCCGGAGGGAGGCTTGTGGTGGGGGGGCCTGCTTGCGCCTGCGCGGCCCCGCCTCTTGGCCCGTAAACCACCCAGCCGCGGCTCGGACAAAAGCCATCTCCTGGGCGCCTCCCCCCTGTTCTTCCATCCGTAAAGGGGGACCCCGGTACGGATGGAAGAACAGGGGGATCTTCGCAGTGGCGGGGACGGGACGGAGGGGTCTGCGGGTTTGCCGCCACGTAGGCCAGTTGCTCGCACCACGGCCCCCTGTGTCCGTGCTCCATGGAGGAGGTGGGCCGCTTATGGCGGGATGCAGGCGTCCTGCGGGGCTCAAGGGACGGCGTGGGCACTCCCCGGGCGAGAGAGGGCACCCGGGAAAATGCCCAGCCCTGGCCCCCGTGGCTCCAGTGGCCTCCCTAGGCTCCTGCCGTGGGGCCTGGTCCCGCTCACCTGGGCCCAGGTTCTCCGCAGGTGAATGCCTTTTGCGGACAGCAAGGACCACAGGCCGCGGATGCCTTCACGGGGAGGGGGGTTCGAGCTCTGTGGGACCCGGGTCCCAGCGGACACAGTCCCTTCTCGCGAAGTCCAGCCCAGACTTTAGAGAGTAGAAGCGTCTCGGTGCAGGTTTGCCGCCTCGGGGCAGGGTGGGGCCGTTTGAGCCAAGAAAGACTCTCAGCCCCCCAGGCAGGTCTCAGGCCCGAGTCCCCCCGGGAGACGGGGTCCCTGGGCGTGGGTCCGGCCCGCCCGGGCCCCTGCCCACCAGGCGCGGAACCCTGGCCCGCCCCTCATCGAGGCCCCGGGGCCCTAGTTCTTCCCCGGCACTCTGCCTCTGCCGGGGTGGGAGACGCGCTGGCACTTGTGGTCCACGGGAAAAGGAACGGACCTCTGGGTGGCGGGCAGAGCTTCCAGTTCCACGGACAGGACCCCAGGGACTCTGTGAAGCAGGCCTGATATGTCCAGGGTGGGGCCCGTTGCCCCGAGGGAGGCTTCTGGTGGGGCTGCCTGCCCTCTGCCTGCCGGGTCCCGCGTCTTGGCCCGAAACCGGCCAGCGGCGGCTCTGACAAATGCCATCTCCTGGGGGCCTCCCCCCTGTTCCTCCATCCGTAAGGGGCGACCCCCTTACGGATGGAGGAACAGGGGGATCTTCGCAGTGGGGCGGTCGGGACGGAGGGGTCTGCGCGCCTCCAGCCACTTAGCCCAGTGACGCGCAGCCCGGGCCCAGAGTTCCAAGCTCCATGGAGGCAGGGGGCCTCTTATCACGGGAAGCAGGTGTCTCGCGGGGCTCCAGGGACGGCGTGGGCACTCTCTAGGCGAGAGAGGGTGCCCGTGCCCCGAGAGAGCCCCGGCGAGAGCCCGAGGCCTGGCCGCAGAGGCTGCCGTTGCCTCCCCCGGGCTCCTACCATGGGGCCTGGCCCTGCTCTCCCGAGGCCCTGGTTCGCCGCAGGTGAATGCCTTTTGCGGACGCCAAGGACAGGAGGCCGCCGATTCCCTCACAGAGGTGGGGGTTCGAGCTCTGGGGGACTGAGGTCGCAGCGGTCTCACTCCATTTTTGGGTGCTTCTGCACAGACTGGAGGGTTGAAGCGGCTGGGCCCAAGTCTGCCGCCTTGTGGCAGGGTGGGGGCGTTGCAGGCGAAGCAAGGCTCTTAGCCTCCCAGGCGGGGCACAGGCCAGACTCCCCACAGGAGAACAGGTCCGTGGACGAGGGTCCCGCCCGCCCTTCCGCCCGCCCGCCGGGACCCGCTCCACCTGGCGCGGAACCGTGGCCGGCCCCTCTTCCCGGCCCCAGGTCCCTAGTTCTTCCCTGGCACTCTGCCTCTGCGGGGGTGGGAGAGCTGCTGGGAAGTGTGGTCCACGGGAAAACGCACGGTCCTCTGGATGGCAGGGAGGGCTTCCGTTAACTCTGACACCAGCCCAGGGACCCTGTGAACCTGGCCTGATATCTCAAGGGGGGGGGGGCACGTTGCCCGGAGGGAGGCTTGTGGTGGGGGGGCCTGCTTGCGCCTGCGCGGCCCCGCCTCTTGGCCCGTAAACCACCCAGCCGCGGCTCGGACAAAAGCCATCTCCTGGGCGCCTCCCCCCTGTTCTTCCATCCGTAAAGGGGGACCCCGGTACGGATGGAAGAACAGGGGGATCTTCGCAGTGGCGGGGACGGGACGGAGGGGTCTGCGGGTTTGCCGCCACGTAGGCCAGTTGCTCGCACCACGGCCCCCTGTGTCCGTGCTCCATGGAGGAGGTGGGCCGCTTATGGCGGGATGCAGGCGTCCTGCGGGGCTCAAGGGACGGCGTGGGCACTCCCCGGGCGAGAGAGGGCACCCGGGAAAATGCCCAGCCCTGGCCCCCGTGGCTCCAGTGGCCTCCCTAGGCTCCTGCCGTGGGGCCTGGTCCCGCTCACCTGGGCCCAGGTTCTCCGCAGGTGAATGCCTTTTGCGGACAGCAAGGACCACAGGCCGCGGATGCCTTCACGGGGAGGGGGGTTCGAGCTCTGTGGGACCCGGGTCCCAGCGGACACAGTCCCTTCTCGCGAAGTCCAGCCCAGACTTTAGAGAGTAGAAGCGTCTCGGTGCAGGTTTGCCGCCTCGGGGCAGGGTGGGGCCGTTTGAGCCAAGAAAGACTCTCAGCCCCCCAGGCAGGTCTCAGGCCCGAGTCCCCCCGGGAGACGGGGTCCCTGGGCGTGGGTCCGGCCCGCCCGGGCCCCTGCCCACCAGGCGCGGAACCCTGGCCCGCCCCTCATCGAGGCCCCGGGGCCCTAGTTCTTCCCCGGCACTCTGCCTCTGCCGGGGTGGGAGACGCGCTGGCACTTGTGGTCCACGGGAAAAGGAACGGACCTCTGGGTGGCGGGCAGAGCTTCCAGTTCCACGGACAGGACCCCAGGGACTCTGTGAAGCAGGCCTGATATGTCCAGGGTGGGGCCCGTTGCCCCGAGGGAGGCTTCTGGTGGGGCTGCCTGCCCTCTGCCTGCCGGGTCCCGCGTCTTGGCCCGAAACCGGCCAGCGGCGGCTCTGACAAATGCCATCTCCTGGGGGCCTCCCCCCTGTTCCTCCATCCGTAAGGGGCGACCCCCTTACGGATGGAGGAACAGGGGGATCTTCGCAGTGGGGCGGTCGGGACGGAGGGGTCTGCGCGCCTCCAGCCACTTAGCCCAGTGACCCGCAGCCCGGCCCCAGAGTTCCAAGCTCCATGGAGGCAGGGGGCCTCTTATCACGGGAAGCAGGTGTCTCGCGGGGCTCCAGGGACGGCGTGGGCACTCTCTAGGCGAGAGAGGGTGCCCGTGCCCCGAGAGAGCCCCGGCGAGAGCCCGAGGCCTGGCCGCAGAGGCTGCCGTTGCCTCCCCCGGGCTCCTACCATGGGGCCTGGCCCTGCTCTCCCGAGGCCCTGGTTCGCCGCAGGTGAATGCCTTTTGCGGACGCCAAGGACAGGAGGCCGCCGATTCCCTCACAGAGGTGGGGGTTCGAGCTCTGGGGGACTGAGGTCGCAGCGGTCTCACTCCATTTTTGGGTGCTTCTGCACAGACTGGAGGGTTGAAGCGGCTGGGCCCAAGTCTGCCGCCTTGTGGCAGGGTGGGGGCGTTGCAGGCGAAGCAAGGCTCTTAGCCTCCCAGGCGGGGCACAGGCCAGACTCCCCACAGGAGAACAGGTCCGTGGACGAGGGTCCCGCCCGCCCGCCCGCCCGCCGGGACCCGCTCCACCTGGCGCGGAACCGTGGCCGGCCCCTCTTCCCGGCCCCAGGTCCCTAGTTCTTCCCTGGCACTCTGCCTCTGCGGGGGTGGGAGAGCTGCTGGGAAGTGTGGTCCACGGGAAAACGCACGGTCCTCTGGATGGCAGGGAGGGCTTCCGTTAACTCTGACACCAGCCCAGGGACCCTGTGAACCTGGCCTGATATCTCAAGGGGGGGGGGGCACGTTGCCCGGAGGGAGGCTTGTGGTGGGGGGGCCTGCTTGCGCCTGCGCGGCCCCGCCTCTTGGCCCGTAAACCACCCAGCCGCGGCTCGGACAAAAGCCATCTCCTGGGCGTCTCCCCCCTGTTCTTCCATCCGTAAAGGGGGACCCCTGTACGGATGGAAGAACAGGGGGATCTTCGCAGTGGCGGGGACGGGACGGAGGGGTCTGCGGGTTTGCCGCCACGTAGGCCAGTTGCTCGCACCACGGCCCCCTGTGTCCGTGCTCCATGGAGGAGGTGGGCCGCTTATGGCGGGATGCAGGCGTCCTGAGGGGCTCAAGGGACGGCGTGGGCACTCCCCGGGCGAGAGAGGGCACCCGGGAAAATGCCCAGCCCTGGCCCCCGTGGCTCCAGTGGCCTCCCTAGGCTCCTGCCGTGGGGCCTGGTCCCGCTCACCTGGACCCAGGTTCTCCGCAGGTGAATGCCTTTTGCGGACAGCAAGGACCACAGGCCACGGATGCCTTCACGGGGAGGGGGGTTCGAGCTCTGTGGGACCCGGGTCCCAGCGGACACATTCCCTTCTCGCGACGTCCAGCCCAGACTTTAGAGAGTAGAAGCGTCTCGGTGCAGGTTGGCCGCCTCGGGGCAGGGTGGGGCCGTTTGAGCCAAGAAAGACTCTCAGCCCCCCAGGCAGGTCTCAGGCCCGAGTCCCCCCGGGAGACGGGGTCCCTGGGCGTGGGTCCGGCCCGCCCGGGCCCCTGCCCACCAGGCGCGGAACCCTGGCCCGCCCCTCATCGAGGCCCCGGGGCCCTAGTTCTTCCCCGGCACTCTGCCTCTGCCGGGGTGGGAGACGCGCTGGCAAGTGTGGTCCACGGGAAAAGGAACGGACCTCTGGGTGGCGGGCAGAGCTTCCAGTTCCACGGACAGGACCCCAGGGACTCTGTGAAGCGGGCCTGATATGTCCGGGGTGGGGCCCGTTGCCCCGAGGGAGGCTTCTGGTGGGGCTGCCTGCCCTCTGCCTGCCGGGTCCCGCGTCTTGGCCCGAAACCGGCCAGCGGCGGCTCTGACAAATGCCATCTCCTGGGGGCCTCCCCCCTGTTCCTCCATCCGTAAGGGGCGACCCCCTTACGGATGGAGGAACAGGGGGATCTTCGCAGTGGGGCGGTCGGGACGGAGGGGTCTGCGCGTCTCCAGCCACTTAGCCCAGTGACCCGCAGCCCGGCCCCAGAGTTCCAAGCTCCATGGAGGCAGGGGGCCTCTTATCACGGGAAGCAGGTGTCTCGCGGGGCTCCAGGGACGGCGTGGGCACTCTCTAGGCGAGAGAGGGTGCCCGTGCCCCGAGAGAGCCCCGGCGAGAGCCCGAGGCCTGGCCGCAGAGGCTGCCGTTGCCTCCCCAGGGCTCCTACCATGGGGCCTGGCCCTGCTCTCCCGAGGCCCTGGTTCGCCGCAGGTGAATGCCTTTTGCGGACGCCAAGGACAGGAGTCCGCCGATTCCCTCACAGAGGTGGGGGTTCGAGCTCTCGGGGACTGAGGTCGCAGCGGTCTCACTCCATTTTTGGGTGCTTCTGCACAGACTGGAGGGTTGAAGCGGCTGGGCCCAAGTCTGCCGCCTTGTGGCAGGGTGGGGGCGTTGCAGGCGAAGCAAGGCTCTTAGCCTCCCAGGCGGGGCACAGGCCAGACTCCCCACAGGAGAACAGGTCCGTGGACGAGGGTCCCGCCCGCCCGCCCGCCCGCCCGCCGGGACCCGCTCCACCTGGCGCGGAACCGTGGCCGGCCCCTCTTCCCGGCCCCAGGTCCCTAGTTCTTCCCTGGCAGTCTGCCTCTGCGGGGGTGGGAGAGCTGCTGGGATGTGTGGTCCACGGGAAAACGCACGGTCCTCTGGATGGCAGGGAGGGCTTCCGTTAACTCTGACACCAGCCCAGGGACCCTGTGAACCTGGCCTGATATCTCAAGGGGGGGTGGGGGGGCACCTTGCCCGGAGGGATGCTTGTGGTGGGGGGGCCTGCTTGCGCCTGCGCGGCCCCGCCTCTTGGCCCGTAAACCACCCGGCCGCGGCTCGGACAAAAGCCATCTCCTGGGCGCCTCCCCCCTGTTCTTCCATCCGTAAAGGGGGACCCCTTTACGGATGGAAGAACAGGGGGATCTTCGCAGTGGCGGGGACGGGACGGAGGGGTCTGCGGGTTTGCCGCCACGTAGGCCAGTTGCTCGCACCCCGGCCCCCTGTGTCCGTGCTCCATGGAGGAGGTGGGCCGCTTATGGCGGGATGCAGGCGTCCTGCGGGGCTCAAGGGACGGCGTGGGCGCTCCCCGGGCGAGAGAGGGCACCCGGGATCCGAGAGAGCACCCGGGAAAATGCCCAGCCCTGGCCCCCGTGGCTCCAGTGGCCTCCCTAGGCTCCTGCCGTGGGGCCTGGTCCCGCTCACCTGGGCCCAGGTTCTCCGCAGGTGAATGCCTTTTGCGGACAGCAAGGACCACAGGCCGCGGATGCCTTCACGGGGAGGGGGGTTCGAGCTCTGTGGGACCCGGGTCCCAGCGGACACAGTCCCTTCTCGCGAAGTCCAGCCCAGACTTTAGAGAGTAGAAGCGTCTCGGTGCAGGTTTGCCGCCTCGGGGCAGGGTGGGGCCGTTTGAGCCAAGAAAGACTCTCAGCCCCCCAGGCAGGTCTCAGGCCCGAGTCCCCCCGGGAGACGGGGTCCCTGGGCGTGGGTCCGGCCCGCCTGGGCCCCTGCCCACCAGGCGCGGAACCCTGGCCCGCCCCTCATCGAGGCCCCGGGGCCCTAGTTCTTCCCCGGCACTCTGCCTCTGCCGGGGTGGGAGACGCGCTGGCAAGTGTGGTCCACGGGAAAAGGAACGGACCTCTGGGTGGCGGGCAGAGCTTCCAGTTCCACGGACAGGACCCCAGGGACTCTGTGAAGCAGGCCTGATATGTCCAGGGTGGGGCCCGTTGCCCCGAGGGAGGCTTCTGGTGGGGCTGCCTGCCCTCTGCCTGCCGGGTCCCGCGTCTTGGCCCGAAACCGGCCAGCGGCGGCTCTGACAAATGCCATCTCCTGGGGGCCTCCCCCCTGTTCCTCCATCCGTAAGGGGCGACCCCCTTACGGATGGAGGAACAGGGGGATCTTCGCAGTGGGGCGGTCGGGACGGAGGGGTCTGCGCGTCTCCAGCCACTTAGCCCAGTGACCCGCAGCCCGGCACCAGAGTTCCAAGCTCCATGGAGGCAGGGGGCCTCTTATCACGGGAAGCAGGTGTCTCGCGGGGCTCCAGGGACGGCGTGGGCACTCTCTAGGCGAGAGAGGGTGCCCGTGCCCCGAGAGAGCCCCGGCGAGAGCCCGAGGCCTGGCCGCAGAGGCTGCCGTTGCCTCCCCCGGGCTCCTACCATGGGGCCTGGCCCTGCTCTCCCGAGGCCCTGGTTCGCCGCAGGTGAATGCCTTTTGCGGACGCCAAGGACAGGAGGCCGCCGATTCCCTCACAGAGGTGGGGGTTCGAGCTCTGGGGGACTGAGGTCGCAGCGGTCTCACTCCTATTTTGGGTGCTTCTGCACAGACTGGAGGGTTGAAGCGGCTGGGCCCAAGTCTGCCGCCTTGTGGCAGGGTGGGGGCGTTGCAGGCGAAGCAAGGCTCTCAGCCTCCCAGGCGGGGCACAGGCCAGACTCCCCACAGGAGAACAGGTCCGTGGACGAGGGTCCCGCCCGCCCGCCCGCCCGCCCGCCGGGACCCGCTCCACCTGGCGCGGAACCGTGGCCGGCCCCTCTTCCCGGCCCCAGGTCCCTAGTTCTTCCCTGGCACTCTGCCTCTGCGGGGGTGGGAGAGCTGCTGGGAAGTGTGGTCCACGGGAAAACGCACGGTCCTCTGGATGGCAGGGAGGGCTTCCGTTAACTCTGACACCAGCCCAGGGACCCTGTGAACCTGGCCTGATATCTCAAGGGGGGGTGGGGGGGCACGTTGCCCGGAGGGATGCTTGTGGTGGGGGGGCCTGCTTGCGCCTGCGCGGCCCCGCCTCTTGGCCCGTAAACCACCCGGCCGCGGCTCGGACAAAAGCCATCTCCTGGGCGCCTCCCCCCTGTTCTTCCATCCGTAAAGGGGGACCCCTTTACGGATGGAAGAACAGGGGGATCTTCGCAGTGGCGGGGACGGGACGGAGGGGTCTGCGGGTTTGCCGCCACGTAGGCCAGTTGCTCGCACCCCGGCCCCCTGTGTCCGTGCTCCATGGAGGAGGTGGGACGCTTATGGCGGGATGCAGGCCTCCTGCGGGGCTCAAGGGACGGCGTGGGCGCTCCCCGGGCGAGAGAGGGCACCCGGGACCCGAGAGAGCACCCGGGAAAATGCCCAGCCCTGGCCCCCGTGGCTCCAGTGGCCTCCCTAGGCTCCTGCCGTGGGGCCTGGTCCCGCTCACCTGGGCCCAGGTTCTCCGCAGGTGAATGCCTTTTGCGGACAGCAAGGACCACAGGCCGCGGATGCCTTCACGGGGAGGGGGGTTCGAGCTCTGTGGGACCCGGGTCCCAGCGGACACAGTCCCTTCTCGCGAAGTCCAGCCCAGACTTTAGAGAGTAGAAGCGTCTCGGTGCAGGTTTGCCGCCTCGGGGCAGGGTGGGGCCGTTTGAGCCAAGAAAGACTCTCAGCCCCCCAGGCAGGTCTCAGGCCCGAGTCCCCCCGGGAGACGGGGTCCCTGGGCGTGGGTCCGGCCCGCCTGGGCCCCTGCCCACCAGGCGCGGAACCCTGGCCCGCCCCTCATCGAGGCCCCGGGGCCCTAGTTCTTCCCCGGCACTCTGCCTCTGCCGGGGTGGGAGACGCGCTGGCAAGTGTGGTCCACGGGAAAAGGAACGGACCTCTGGGTGGCGGGCAGAGCTTCCAGTTCCACGGACAGGACCCCAGGGACTCTGTGAAGCAGGCCTGATATGTCCAGGGTGGGGCCCGTTGCCCCGAGGGAGGCTTCTGGTGGGGCTGCCTGCCCTCTGCCTGCCGGGTCCCGCGTCTTGGCCCGAAACCGGCCAGCGGCGGCTCTGACAAATGCCATCTCCTGGGGGCCTCCCCCCTGTTCCTCCATCCGTAAGGGGCGACCCCCTTACGGATGGAGGAACAGGGGGATCTTCGCAGTGGGGCGGTCGGGACGGAGGGGTCTGCGCGTCTCCAGCCACTTAGCCCAGTGACCCGCAGCCCGGCACCAGAGTTCCAAGCTCCATGGAGGCAGGGGGCCTCTTATCACGGGAAGCAGGTGTCTCGCGGGGCTCCAGGGACGGCGTGGGCACTCTCTAGGCGAGAGAGGGTGCCCGTGCCCCGAGAGAGCCCCGGCGAGAGCCCGAGGCCTGGCCGCAGAGGCTGCCGTTGCCTCCCCCGGGCTCCTACCATGGGGCCTGGCCCTGCTCTCCCGAGGCCCTGGTTCGCCGCAGGTGAATGCCTTTTGCGGACGCCAAGGACAGGAGGCCGCCGATTCCCTCACAGAGGTGGGGGTTCGAGCTCTGGGGGACTGAGGTCGCAGCGGTCTCACTCCATTTTTGGGTGCTTCTGCACAGACTGGAGGGTTGAAGCGGCTGGGCCCAAGTCTGCCGCCTTGTGGCAGGGTGGGGGCGTTGCAGGCGAAGCAAGGCTCTCAGCCTCCCAGGCGGGGCACAGGCCAGACTCCCCACAGGAGAACAGGTCCGTGGACGAGGGTCCCGCCCGCCCGCCCGCCCGCCCGCCGGGACCCGCTCCACCTGGCGCGGAACCGTGGCCGGCCCCTCTTCCCGGCCCCAGGTCCCTAGTTCTTCCCTGGCACTCTGCCTCTGCGGGGGTGGGAGAGCTGCTGGGAAGTGTGGTCCACGGGAAAACGCACGGTCCTCTGGATGGCAGGGAGGGCTTCCGTTAACTCTGACACCAGCCCAGGGACCCTGTGAACCTGGCCTGATATCTCAAGGGGGGGTGGGGGGGCACGTTGCCCGGAGGGATGCTTGTGGTGGGGGGGCCTGCTTGCGCCTGCGCGGCCCCGCCTCTTGGCCCGTAAACCACCCGGCCGCGGCTCGGACAAAAGCCATCTCCTGGGCGCCTCCCCCCTGTTCTTCCATCCGTAAAGGGGGACCCCTTTACGGATGGAAGAACAGGGGGATCTTCGCAGTGGCGGGGACGGGACGGAGGGGTCTGCGGGTTTGCCGCCACGTAGGCCAGTTGCTCGCACCCCGGCCCCCTGTGTCCGTGCTCCATGGAGGAGGTGGGACGCTTATGGCGGGATGCAGGCCTCCTGCGGGGCTCAAGGGACGGCGTGGGCGCTCCCCGGGCGAGAGAGGGCACCCGGGACCCGAGAGAGCACCCGGGAAAATGCCCAGCCCTGGCCCCCGTGGCTCCAGTGGCCTCCCTAGGCTCCTGCCGTGGGGCCTGGTCCCGCTCACCTGGGCCCAGGTTCTCCGCAGGTGAATGCCTTTTGCGGACAGCAAGGACCACAGGCCGCGGATGCCTTCACGGGGAGGGGGGTTCGAGCTCTGTGGGACCCGGGTCCCAGCGGACACAGTCCCTTCTCGCGAAGTCCAGCCCAGACTTTAGAGAGTAGAAGCGTCTCGGTGCAGGTTTGCCGCCTCGGGGCAGGGTGGGGCCGTTTGAGCCAAGAAAGACTCTCAGCCCCCCAGGCAGGTCTCAGGCCCGAGTCCCCCCGGGAGACGGGGTCCCTGGGCGTGGGTCCGGCCCGCCCGGGCCCCTGCCCACCAGGCGCGGAACCCTGGCCCGCCCCTCATCGAGGCCCCGGGGCCCTAGTTCTTCCCTGGCACTCTGCCTCTGCCGGGGTGGGAGACGCGCTGGCAAGTGTGGTCCACGGGAAAAGGAACGGACCTCTGGGTGGCGGGCAGAGCTTCCAGTTCCACGGACAGGACACCAGGGACTCTGTGAAGCGGGCCTGATATGTCCGGGGTGGGGCCCGTTGCCCCGAGGGAGGCTTCTGGTGGGGCTGCCTGCCCTCTGCCTGCCGGGTCCCGCGTCTTGGCCCGAAACCGGCCAGCGGCGGCTCTGACAAATGCCATCTCCTGGGGGCCTCCCCCCTGTTCCTCCATCCGTAAGGGGCGACCCCCTTACGGATGGAGGAACAGGGGGATCTTCGCAGTGGGGCGGTCGGGACGGAGGGGTCTGCGCGTCTCCAGCCACTTAGCCCAGTGACCCGCAGCCCGGCCCCAGAGTTCCAAGCTCCATGGAGGCAGGGGGCCTCTTATCACGGGAAGCAGGTGTCTCGCGGGGCTCCAGGGACGGCGTGGGCACTCTCTAGGCGAGAGAGGGTGCCCGTGCCCCGAGAGAGCCCCGGCGAGAGCCCGAGGCCTGGCCGCAGAGGCTGCCGTTGCCTCCCCCGGGCTCCTACCATGGGGCCTGGCCCTGCTCTCCCGAGGCCCTGGTTCGCCGCAGGTGAATGCCTTTTGCGGACGCCAAGGACAGGAGGCCGCCGATTCCCTCACAGAGGTGGGGGTTCGAGCTCTGGGGGACTGAGGTCGCAGCGGTCTCACTCCATTTTTGGGTGCTTCTGCACAGACTGGAGGGTTGAAGCGGCTGGGCCCAAGTCTGCCGCCTTGTGGCAGGGTGGGGGCGTTGCAGGCGAAGCAAGGCTCTTAGCCTCCCAGGCGGGGCACAGGCCAGACTCCCCACAGGAGAACAGGTCCGTGGACGAGGGTCCCGCCCGCCCTTCCGCCCGCCCGCCGGGACCCGCTCCACCTGGCGCGGAACCGTGGCCGGCCCCTCTTCCCGGCCCCAGGTCCCTAGTTCTTCCCTGGCACTCTGCCTCTGCGGGGGTGGGAGAGCTGCTGGGAAGTGTGGTCCACGGGAAAACGCACGGTCCTCTGGATGGCAGGGAGGGCTTCCGTTAACTCTGACACCAGCCCAGGGACCCTGTGAACCTGGCCTGATATCTCAAGGGGGGGGGGGCACGTTGCCCGGAGGGAGGCTTGTGGTGGGGGGGCCTGCTTGCGCCTGCGCGGCCCCGCCTCTTGGCCCGTAAACCACCCAGCCGCGGCTCGGACAAAAGCCATCTCCTGGGCGCCTCCCCCCTGTTCTTCCATCCGTAAAGGGGGACCCCTGTACGGATGGAAGAACAGGGGGATCTTCGCAGTGGCGGGGACGGGACGGAGGGGTCTGCGGGTTTGCTGCCACGTAGGCCAGTTGCTCGCACCACGGCCCCCTGTGTCCGTGCTCCATGGAGGAGGTGGGCCGCTTATGGCGGGATGCAGGCGTCCTGCGGGGCTCAAGGGACGGCGTGGGCACTCCCCGGGCGAGAGAGGGCACCCGGGAATATGCCCCGCCCTGGCCCCCGTGGCTCCAGTGGCCTCCCTAGGCTCCTGCCGTGGGGCCTGGTCCCGCTCACCTGGGCCCAGGTTCTCCGCAGGTGAATGCCTTTTGCGGACAGCAAGGACCACAGGCCGCGGATGCCTTCACGGGAGGGGGGTTCGAGCTCTGTGGGACCCGGGTCCCAGCGGACACAGTCCCTTCTCGCGAAGTCCAGCCCAGACTTTAGAGAGTAGAAGCGTCTCGGTGCAGGTTTGCCGCCTCGGGGCAGGGTGGGGCCGTTTGAGCCAAGAAAGACTCTCAGCCCCCCAGGCAGGTCTCAGGCCCGAGTCCCCCCGGGAGACGGGGTCCCTGGGCGTGGGTCCGGCCCGCCCAGGCCCCTGCCCACCAGGCGCGGAACCCTGGCCCGCCCCTCATCGAGGCCCCGGGGCCCTAGTTCTTCCCCGGCACTCTGCCTCTGCCGGGGTGGGAGACGCGCTGGCAAGTGTGGTCCACGGGAAAAGGAACGGACCTCTGGGTGGCGGGCAGAGCTTCCAGTTCCACGGACAGGACCCCAGGGACTCTGTGAAGCAGGCCTGATATGTCCAGGGTGGGGCCCGTTGCCCCGAGGGAGGCTTCTGGTGGGGCTGCCTGCCCTCTGCCTGCCGGGTCCCGCGTCTTGGCCCGAAACCGGCCAGCGGCGGCTCTGACAAATGCCATCTCCTGGGGGCCTCCCCCCTGTTCCTCCATCCGTAAGGGGCGACCCCCTTACGGATGGAGGAACAGGGGGATCTTCGCAGTGGGGCGGTCGGGACGGAGGGGTCTGCGCGCCTCCAGCCACTTAGCCCAGTGACGCGCAGCCCGGGCCCAGAGTTCCAAGCTCCATGGAGGCAGGGGGCCTCTTATCACGGGAAGCAGGTGTCTCGCGGGGCTCCAGGGACGGCGTGGGCACTCTCTAGGCGAGAGAGGGTGCCCGTGCCCCGAGAGAGCCCCGGCGAGAGCCCGAGGCCTGGCCGCAGAGGCTGCCGTTGCCTCCCCCGGGCTCCTACCATGGGGCCTGGCCCTGCTCTCCCGAGGCCCTGGTTCGCCGCAGGTGAATGCCTTTTGCGGAGGCCAAGGACAGGAGGCCGCCGATTCCCTCACAGAGGTGGGGGTTCGAGCTCTGGGGGACTGAGGTCGCAGCGGTCTCACTCCATTTTTGGGTGCTTCTGCACAGACTGGAGGGTTGAAGCGGCTGGGCCCAAGTCTGCCGCCTTGTGGCAGGGTGGGGGCGTTGCAGGCGAAGCAAGGCTCTTAGCCTCCCAGGCGGGGCACAGGCCAGACTCCCCACAGGAGAACAGGTCCGTTGAGGAGGGTCCCGCCAGCCCGCCCGCCCGCCCGCCGGGACCCGCTCCACCTGGCGCGGAACCGTGGCCGGCCCCTCTTCCCGGCCCCAGGTCCCTAGTTCTTCCCTGGCACTCTGCCTCTGCGGGGGTGGGAGAGCTGCTGGGAAGTGTGGTCCACGGGAAAACGCACGGTCCTCTGGATGGCAGGGAGGGCTTCCGTTAACTCTGACACCAGCCCAGGGACCCTGTGAACCTGGCCTGATATCTCAAGGGGGGGGGGCACGTTGCCCGGAGGGAGGCTTGTGGTGGGGGGGCCTGCTTGCGCCTGCGCGGCCCCGCCTCTTGGCCCGTAAACCACCCAGCCGCGGCTCGGACAAAAGCCATCTCCTGGGCGCCTCCCCCCTGTTCTTCCATCCGTAAAGGGGGACCCCTGTACGGATGGAAGAACAGGGGGATCTTCGCAGTGGCGGGGACGGGACGGAGGGGTCTGCGGGTTTGCCGCCACGTAGGCCAGTTGCTCGCACCACGGCCCCCTGTGTCCGTGCTCCATGGAGGAGGTGGGCCGCTTATGGCGGGATGCAGGCGTCCTGCGGGGCTCAAAGGACGGCGTGGGCACTCCCCGGGCGAGAGAGGGCACCCGGGAAAATGCCCAGCCCTGGCCCCCGTGGCTCCAGTGGCCTCCCTAGGCTCCTGCCGTGGGGCCTGGTCCCGCTCACCTGGGCCCAGGTTCTCCGCAGGTGAATGCCTTTTGCGGACAGCAAGGACCACAGGCCGCGGATGCCTTCACGGGGAGGGGGGTTCGAGCTCTGTGGGACCCGGGTCCCAGCGGACACAGTCCCTTCTCGCGAAGTCCAGCCCAGACTTTAGAGAGTAGAAGCGTCTCGGTGCAGGTTTGCCGCCTCGGGGCAGGGTGGGGCCGTTTGAGCCAAGAAAGACTCTCAGCCCCCCAGGCAGGTCTCAGGCCCGAGTCCCCCCGGGAGACGGGGTCCCTGGGCGTGGGTCCGGCCCGCCCGGGCCCCTGCCCACCAGGCGCGGAACCCTGGCCCGCCCCTCATCGAGGCCCCGGGGCCCTAGTTCTTCCCCGGCACTCTGCCTCTGCCGGGGTGGGAGACGCGCTGGCACTTGTGGTCCACGGGAAAAGGAACGCACCTCTGGGTGGCGGGCAGAGCTTCCAGTTCCACGGACAGGACCCCAGGGACTCTGTGAAGCAGGCCTGATATGTCCAGGGTGGGGCCCGTTGCCCCGAGGGAGGCTTCTGGTGGGGCTGCCTGCCCTCTGCCTGCCGGGTCCCGCGTCTTGGCCCGAAACCGGCCAGCGGCGGCTCTGACAAATGCCATCTCCTGGGGGCCTCCCCCCTGTTCCTCCATCCGTAAGGGGCGACCCCCTTACGGATGGAGGAACAGGGGGATCTTCGCAGTGGGGCGGTCGGGACGGAGGGGTCTGCGCGCCTCCAGCCACTTAGCCCAGTGACGCGCAGCCCGGGCCCAGAGTTCCAAGCTCCATGGAGGCAGGGGGCCTCTTATCACGGGAAGCAGGTGTCTCGCGGGGCTCCAGGGACGGCGTGGGCACTCTCTAGGCGAGAGAGGGTGCCCGTGCCCCGAGAGAGCCCCGGCGAGAGCCCGAGGCCTGGCCGCAGAGGCTGCCGTTGCCTCCCCCGGGCTCCTACCATGGGGCCTGGCCCTGCTCTCCCGAGGCCCTGGTTCGCCGCAGGTGAATGCCTTTTGCGGACGCCAAGGACAGGAGGCCGCCGATTCCCTCACAGAGGTGGGGGTTCGAGCTCTGGGGGACTGAGGTCGCAGCGGTCTCACTCCATTTTTGGGTGCTTCTGCACAGACTGGAGGGTTGAAGCGGCTGGGCCCAAGTCTGCCGCCTTGTGGCAGGGTGGGGGCGTTGCAGGCGAAGCAAGGCTCTTAGCCTCCCAGGCGGGGCACAGGCCAGACTCCCCACAGGAGAACAGGTCCGTGGACGAGGGTCCCGCCCGCCCTTCCGCCCGCCCGCCGGGACCCGCTCCACCTGGCGCGGAACCGTGGCCGGCCCCTCTTCCCGGCCCCAGGTCCCTAGTTCTTCCCTGGCACTCTGCCTCTGCGGGGGTGGGAGAGCTGCTGGGAAGTGTGGTCCACGGGAAAACGCACGGTCCTCTGGATGGCAGGGAGGGCTTCCGTTAACTCTGACACCAGCCCAGGGACCCTGTGAACCTGGCCTGATATCTCAAGGGTGGGGGGGGGCACGTTGCCCGGAGGGAGGCTTGTGGTGGGGGGGCCTGCTTGCGCCTGCGCGGCCCCGCCTCTTGGCCCGTAAACCACCCAGCCGCGGCTCGGACAAAAGCCATCTCCTGGGCGCCTCCCCCCTGTTCTTCCATCCGTAAAGGGGGACCCCTGTACGGATGGAAGAACAGGGGGATCTTCGCAGTGGCGGGGACGGGACGGAGGGGTCTGCGGGTTTGCCGCCACGTAGGCCAGTTGCTCGCACCACGGCCCCCTGTGTCCGTGCTCCATGGAGGAGGTGGGCCGCTTATGGCGGGATGCAGGCGTCCTGCGGGGCTCAAGGGACGGCGTGGGCACTCCCCGGGCGAGAGAGGGCACCAGGGAATATGCCCAGCCCTGGCCCCCGTGGCTCCAGTGGCCTCCCTAGGCTCCTGCGGTGGGGCCTGGTCCCGCTCACCTGGGCCCAGGTTCTCCGCAGGTGAATGCCTTTTGCGGACAGCAAGGACCACAGGCCGCGGATGCCTTCACGGGAGGGGGGTTCGAGCTCTGTGGGACCCGGGTCCCAGCGGACACAGTCCCTTCTCGCGAAGTCCAGCCCAGACTTTAGAGAGTAGAAGCGTCTCGGTGCAGGTTTGCCGCCTCGGGGCAGGGTGGGGCCGTTTGAGCCAAGAAAGACTCTCAGCCCCCCAGGCAGGTCTCAGGCCCGAGTCCCCCCGGGAGACGGGGTCCCTGGGCGTGGGTCCGGCCCGCCCGGGCCCCTGCCCACCAGGCGCGGAACCCTGGCCCGCCCCTCATCGAGGCCCCGGGGCCCTAGTTCTTCCCCGGCACTCTGCCTCTGCCGGGGTGGGAGACGCGCTGGCACTTGTGGTCCACGGGAAAAGGAACGGACCTCTGGGTGGCGGGCAGAGCTTCCAGTTCCACGGACAGGACCCCAGGGACTCTGTGAAGCAGGCCTGATATGTCCAGGGTGGGGCCCGTTGCCCCGAGGGAGGCTTCTGGTGGGGCTGCCTGCCCTCTGCCTGCCGGGTCCCGCGTCTTGGCCCGAAACCGGCCAGCAGCGGCTCTGACAAATGCCATCTCCTGGGGGCCTCCCCCCTGTTCCTCCATCCGTAAGGGGCGACCCCCTTACGGATGGAGGAACAGGGGGATCTTCGCAGTGGGGCGGTCGGGACGGAGGGGTCTGCGCGCCTCCAGCCACTTAGCCCAGTGACGCGCAGCCCGGGCCCAGAGTTCCAAGCTCCATGGAGGCAGGGGGCCTCTTATCACGGGAAGCAGGTGTCTCGCGGGGCTCCAGGGACGGCGTGGGCACTCTCTAGGCGAGAGAGGGTGCCCGTGCCCCGAGAGAGCCCCGGCGAGAGCCCGAGGCCTGGCCGCAGAGGCTGCCGTTGCCTCCCCCGGGCTCCTACCATGGGGCCTGGCCCTGCTCTCCCGAGGCCCTGGTTCGCCGCAGGTGAATGCCTTTTGCGGACGCCAAGGACAGGAGGCCGCCGATTCCCTCACAGAGGTGGGGGTTCGAGCTCTGGGGGACTGAGGTCGCAGCGGTCTCACTCCATTTTTGGGTGCTTCTGCACAGACTGGAGGGTTGAAGCGGCTGGGCCCAAGTCTGCCGCCTTGTGGCAGGGTGGGGGCGTTGCAGGCGAAGCAAGGCTCTTAGCCTCCCAGGCGGGGCACAGGCCAGACTCCCCACAGGAGAACAGGTCCGTGGACGAGGGTCCCGCCCGCCCTTCCGCCCGCCCGCCGGGACCCGCTCCACCTGGCGCGGAACCGTGGCCGGCCCCTCTTCCCGGCCCCAGGTCCCTAGTTCTTCCCTGGCACTCTGCCTCTGCGGGGGTGGGAGAGCTGCTGGGAAGTGTGGTCCACGGGAAAACGCACGGTCCTCTGGATGGCAGGGAGGGCTTCCGTTAACTCTGACACCAGCCCAGGGACCCTGTGAACCTGGCCTGATATCTCAAGGGGGGGGGGGCACGTTGCCCGGAGGGAGGCTTGTGGTGGGGGGGCCTGCTTGCGCCTGCGCGGCCCCGCCTCTTGGCCCGTAAACCACCCAGCCGCGGCTCGGACAAAAGCCATCTCCTGGGCGCCTC
Organism: Desmodus rotundus; assembly: GCF_022682495.2. Classification (NCBI taxonomy): domain Eukaryota; kingdom Metazoa; phylum Chordata; class Mammalia; order Chiroptera; family Phyllostomidae; genus Desmodus; species Desmodus rotundus. Next base: position 81,492 of record NW_026527222.1, on the reverse strand, counting down.
CCCCCTGTTCTTCCATCCGTAAAGGGGGACCCCTGTACGGATGGAAGAACAGGGGGATCTTCGCAGTGGCGGGGACGGGACGGAGGGGTCTGCGGGTTTGCCGCCACGTAGGCCAGTTGCTCGCACCACGGCCCCCTGTGTCCGTGCTCCATGGAGGAGGTGGGCCGCTTATGGCGGGATGCAGGCGTCCTGCGGGGCTCAAGGGACGGCGTGGGCACTCCCCGGGCGAGAGAGGGCACCCGGGAATATGCCCCGCCCTGGCCCCCGTGGCTCCAGTGGCCTCCCTAGGCTCCTGCCGTGGGGCCTGGTCCCGCTCACCTGGGCCCAGGTTCTCCGCAGGTGAATGCCTTTTGCGGACAGCAAGGACCACAGGCCGCGGATGCCTTCACGGGAGGGGGGTTCGAGCTCTGTGGGACCCGGGTCCCAGCGGACACAGTCCCTTCTCGCGAAGTCCAGCCCAGACTTTAGAGAGTAGAAGCGTCTCGGTGCAGGTTGGCCGCCTCGGGGCAGGGTGGGGCCGTTTGAGCCAAGAAAGACTCTCAGCCCCCCAGGCAGGTCTCAGGCCCGAGTCCCCCCGGGAGACGGGGTCCCTGGGCGTGGGTCCGGCCCGCCCGGGCCCCTGCCCACCAGGCGCGGAACCCTGGCCCGCCCCTCATCGAGGCCCCGGGGCCCTAGTTCTTCCCCGGCACTCTGCCTCTGCCGGGGTGGGAGACGCGCTGGCAAGTGTGGTCCACGGGAAAAGGAACGGACCTCTGGGTGGCGGGCAGAGCTTCCAGTTCCACGGACAGGACCCCAGGGACTCTGTGAAGCAGGCCTGATATGTCCAGGGTGGGGCCCGTTGCCCCGAGGGAGGCTTCTGGTGGGGCTGCCTGCCCTCTGCCTGCCGGGTCCCGCGTCTTGGCCCGAAACCGGCCAGCGGCGGCTCTGACAAATGCCATCTCCTGGGGGCCTCCCCCCTGTTCCTCCATCCGTAAGGGGCGACCCCCTTACGGATGGAGGAACAGGGGGATCTTCGCAGTGGGGCGGTCGGGACGGAGGGGTCTGCGCGCCTCCAGCCACTTAGCCCAGTGACGCGCAGCCCGGGCCCAGAGTTCCAAGCTCCATGGAGGCAGGGGGCCTCTTATCACGGGAAGCAGGTGTCTCGCGGGGCTCCAGGGACGGCGTGGGCACTCTCTAGGCGAGAGAGGGTGCCCGTGCCCCGAGAGAGCCCCGGCGAGAGCCCGAGGCCTGGCCGCAGAGGCTGCCGTTGCCTCCCCCGGGCTCCTACCATGGGGCCTGGCCCTGCTCTCCCGAGGCCCTGGTTCGCCGCAGGTGAATGCCTTTTGCGGACGCCAAGGACAGGAGGCCGCCGATTCCCTCACAGAGGTGGGGGTTCGAGCTCTGGGGGACTGAGGTCGCAGCGGTCTCACTCCATTTTTGGGTGCTTCTGCACAGACTGGAGGGTTGAAGCGGCTGGGCCCAAGTCTGCCGCCTTGTGGCAGGGTGGGGGCGTTGCAGGCGAAGCAAGGCTCTTAGCCTCCCAGGCGGGGCACAGGCCAGACTCCCCACAGGAGAACAGGTCCGTTGAGGAGGGTCCCGCCAGCCCGCCCGCCCGCCCGCCGGGACCCGCTCCACCTGGCGCGGAACCGTGGCCGGCCCCTCTTCCCGGCCCCAGGTCCCTAGTTCTTCCCTGGCACTCTGCCTCTGCGGGGGTGGGAGAGCTGCTGGGAAGTGTGGTCCACGGGAAAACGCACGGTCCTCTGGATGGCAGGGAGGGCTTCCGTTAACTCTGACACCAGCCCAGGGACCCTGTGAACCTGGCCTGATATCTCAAGGGGGGGTGGGGGGGCACGTTGCCCGGAGGGATGCTTGTGGTGGGGGGGCCTGCTTGCGCCTGCGCGGCCCCGCCTCTTGGCCCGTAAACCACCCGCCCGCGGCTCAGACATAAGCCATCTCCTGGGCGCCTCCCCCCTGTTCTTCCATCCGTAAAGGGGGACCCCTTTACGGATGGAAGAACAGGGGGATCTTCGCAGTGGCGGGGACGGGACGGAGGGGTCTGCGGGTTTGCCGCCACGTAGGCCAGTTACTCGCACCCCGGCCCCCTGTGTCCGTGCTCCATGGAGGAGGTGGGACGCTTATGGCGGGATGCAGGCCTCCTGCGGGGCTCAAGGGACGGCGTGGGCGCTCCCCGGGCGAGAGAGGGCACCCGGGACCCGAGAGAGCACCCGGGAAAATGCCCAGCCCTGGCCCCCGTGGCTCCAGTGGCCTCCCTAGGCTCCTGCCGTGGGGCCTGGTCCCGCTCACCTGGGCCCAGGTTCTCCGCAGGTGAATGCCTTTTGCGGACAGCAAGGACCACAGGCCGCGGATGCCTTCACGGGGAGGGGGGTTCGAGCTCTGTGGGACCCGGGTCCCAGCGGACACAGTCCCTTCTCGCGAAGTCCAGCCCAGACTTTAGAGAGTAGAAGCGTCTCGGTGCAGGTTTGCCGCCTCGGGGCAGGGTGGGGCCGTTTGAGCCAAGAAAGACTCTCAGCCCCCCAGGCAGGTCTCAGGCCCGAGTCCCCCCGGGAGACGGGGTCCCTGGGCGTGGGTCCGGCCCGCCCGGGCCCCTGCCCACCAGGCGCGGAACCCTGGCCCGCCCCTCATCGAGGCCCCGGGGCCCTAGTTCTTCCCCGGCACTCTGCCTCTGCCGGGGTGGGAGACGCGCTGGCACTTGTGGTCCACGGGAAAAGGAACGGACCTCTGGGTGGCGGGCAGAGCTTCCAGTTCCACGGACAGGACCCCAGGGACTCTGTGAAGCAGGCCTGATATGTCCAGGGTGGGGCCCGTTGCCCCGAGGGAGGCTTCTGGTGGGGCTGCCTGCCCTCTGCCTGCCGGGTCCCGCGTCTTGGCCCGAAACCGGCCAGCGGCGGCTCTGACAAATGCCATCTCCTGGGGGCCTCCCCCCTGTTCCTCCATCCGTAAGGGGCGACCCCCTTACGGATGGAGGAACAGGGGGATCTTCGCAGTGGGGCGGTCGGGACGGAGGGGTCTGCGCGCCTCCAGCCACTTAGCCCAGTGACGCGCAGCCCGGGCCCAGAGTTCCAAGCTCCATGGAGGCAGGGGGCCTCTTATCACGGGAAGCAGGTGTCTCGCGGGGCTCCAGGGACGGCGTGGGCACTCTCTAGGCGAGAGAGGGTGCCCGTGCCCCGAGAGAGCCCCGGCGAGAGCCCGAGGCCTGGCCGCAGAGGCTGCCGTTGCCTCCCCCGGGCTCCTACCATGGGGCCTGGCCCTGCTCTCCCGAGGCCCTGGTTCGCCGCAGGTGAATGCCTTTTGCGGACGCCAAGGACAGGAGGCCGCCGATTCCCTCACAGAGGTGGGGGTTCGAGCTCTGGGGGACTGAGGTCGCAGCGGTCTCACTCCATTTTTGGGTGCTTCTGCACAGACTGGAGGGTTGAAGCGGCTGGGCCCAAGTCTGCCGCCTTGTGGCAGGGTGGGGGCGTTGCAGGCGAAGCAAGGCTCTTAGCCTCCCAGGCGGGGCACAGGCCAGACTCCCCACAGGAGAACAGGTCCGTGGACGAGGGTCCCGCCCGCCCTTCCGCCCGCCCGCCGGGACCCGCTCCACCTGGCGCGGAACCGTGGCCGGCCCCTCTTCCCGGCCCCAGGTCCCTAGTTCTTCCCTGGCACTCTGCCTCTGCGGGGGTGGGAGAGCTGCTGGGAAGTGTGGTCCACGGGAAAACGCACGGTCCTCTGGATGGCAGGGAGGGCTTCCGTTAACTCTGACACCAGCCCAGGGACCCTGTGAACCTGGCCTGATATCTCAAGGGGGGGGGGGCACGTTGCCCGGAGGGAGGCTTGTGGTGGGGGGGCCTGCTTGCGCCTGCGCGGCCCCGCCTCTTGGCCCGTAAACCACCCAGCCGCGGCTCGGACAAAAGCCATCTCCTGGGCGCCTCCCCCCTGTTCTTCCATCCGTAAAGGGGGACCCCGGTACGGATGGAAGAACAGGGGGATCTTCGCAGTGGCGGGGACGGGACGGAGGGGTCTGCGGGTTTGCCGCCACGTAGGCCAGTTGCTCGCACCACGGCCCCCTGTGTCCGTGCTCCATGGAGGAGGTGGGCCGCTTATGGCGGGATGCAGGCGTCCTGCGGGGCTCAAGGGACGGCGTGGGCACTCCCCGGGCGAGAGAGGGCACCCGGGAAAATGCCCAGCCCTGGCCCCCGTGGCTCCAGTGGCCTCCCTAGGCTCCTGCCGTGGGGCCTGGTCCCGCTCACCTGGGCCCAGGTTCTCCGCAGGTGAATGCCTTTTGCGGACAGCAAGGACCACAGGCCGCGGATGCCTTCACGGGGAGGGGGGTTCGAGCTCTGTGGGACCCGGGTCCCAGCGGACACAGTCCCTTCTCGCGAAGTCCAGCCCAGACTTTAGAGAGTAGAAGCGTCTCGGTGCAGGTTTGCCGCCTCGGGGCAGGGTGGGGCCGTTTGAGCCAAGAAAGACTCTCAGCCCCCCAGGCAGGTCTCAGGCCCGAGTCCCCCCGGGAGACGGGGTCCCTGGGCGTGGGTCCGGCCCGCCCGGGCCCCTGCCCACCAGGCGCGGAACCCTGGCCCGCCCCTCATCGAGGCCCCGGGGCCCTAGTTCTTCCCCGGCACTCTGCCTCTGCCGGGGTGGGAGACGCGCTGGCAAGTGTGGTCCACGGGAAAAGGAACGGACCTCTGGGTGGCGGGCAGAGCTTCCAGTTCCACGGACAGGACCCCAGGGACTCTGTGAAGCAGGCCTGATATGTCCAGGGTGGGGCCCGTTGCCCCGAGGGAGGCTTCTGGTGGGGCTGCCTGCCCTCTGCCTGCCGGGTCCCGCGTCTTGGCCCGAAACCGGCCAGCGGCGGCTCTGACAAATGCCATCTCCTGGGGGCCTCCCCCCTGTTCCTCCATCCGTAAGGGGCGACCCCCTTACGGATGGAGGAACAGGGGGATCTTCGCAGTGGGGCGGTCGGGACGGAGGGGTCTGCGCGTCTCCAGCCACTTAGCCCAGTGACCCGCAGCCCGGCCCCAGAGTTCCAAGCTCCATGGAGGCAGGGGGCCTCTTATCACGGGAAGCAGGTGTCTCGCGGGGCTCCAGGGACGGCGTGGGCACTCTCTAGGCGAGAGAGGGTGCCCGTGCCCCGAGAGAGCCCCGGCGAGAGCCCGAGGCCTGGCCGCAGAGGCTGCCGTTGCCTCCCCAGGGCTCCTACCATGGGGCCTGGCCCTGCTCTCCCGAGGCCCTGGTTCGCCGCAGGTGAATGCCTTTTGCGGACGCCAAGGACAGGAGTCCGCCGATTCCCTCACAGAGGTGGGGGTTCGAGCTCTCGGGGACTGAGGTCGCAGCGGTCTCACTCCATTTTTGGGTGCTTCTGCACAGACTGGAGGGTTGAAGCGGCTGGGCCCAAGTCTGCCGCCTTGTGGCAGGGTGGGGGCGTTGCAGGCGAAGCAAGGCTCTTAGCCTCCCAGGCGGGGCACAGGCCAGACTCCCCACAGGAGAACAGGTCCGTGGACGAGGGTCCCGCCCGCCCGCCCGCCCGCCCGCCGGGACCCGCTCCACCTGGCGCGGAACCGTGGCCGGCCCCTCTTCCCGGCCCCAGGTCCCTAGTTCTTCCCTGGCAGTCTGCCTCTGCGGGGGTGGGAGAGCTGCTGGGAAGTGTGGTCCACGGGAAAACGCACGGTCCTCTGGATGGCAGGGAGGGCTTCCGTTAACTCTGACACCAGCCCAGGGACCCTGTGAACCTGGCCTGATATCTCAAGGGGGGGGGGGCACGTTGCCCGGAGGGAGGCTTGTGGTGGGGGGGCCTGCTTGCGCCTGCGCGGCCCCGCCTCTTGGCCCGTAAACCACCCAGCCGCGGCTCGGACAAAAGCCATCTCCTGGGCGCCTCCCCCCTGTTCTTCCATCCGTAAAGGGGGACCCCTGTACGGATGGAAGAACAGGGGGATCTTCGCAGTGGCGGGGACGGGACGGAGGGGTCTGCGGGTTTGCCGCCACGTAGGCCAGTTGCTCGCACCACGGCCCCCTGTGTCCGTGCTCCATGGAGGAGGTGGGCCGCTTATGGCGGGATGCAGGCGTCCTGCGGGGCTCAAGGGACGGCGTGGGCACTCCCCGGGCGAGAGAGGGCACCCGGGAAAATGCCCAGCCCTGGCCCCCGTGGCTCCAGTGGCCTCCCTAGGCTCCTGCCGTGGGGCCTGGTCCCGCTCACCTGGGCCCAGGTTCTCCGCAGGTGAATGCCTTTTGTGGACAGCAAGGACCACAGGCCGCGGATGCCTTCACGGGGAGGGGGGTTCGAGCTCTGTGGGACCCGGGTCCCAGCGGACACAGTCCCTTCTCGCGAAGTCCAGCCCAGACTTTAGAGAGTAGAAGCGTCTCGGTGCAGGTTTGCCGCCTCGGGGCAGGGTGGGGCCGTTTGAGCCAAGAAAGACTCTCAGCCCCCCAGGCAGGTCTCAGGCCCGAGTCCCCCCGGGAGACGGGGTCCCTGGGCGTGGGTCCGGCCCGCCCGGGCCCCTGCCCACCAGGCGCGGAACCCTGGCCCGCCCCTCATCGAGGCCCCGGGGCCCTAGTTCTTCCCCGGCACTCTGCCTCTGCCGGGGTGGGAGACGCGCTGGCACTTGTGGTCCACGGGAAAAGGAACGGACCTCTGGGTGGCGGGCAGAGCTTCCAGTTCCACGGACAGGACCCCAGGGACTCTGTGAAGCAGGCCTGATATGTCCAGGGTGGGGCCCGTTGCCCCGAGGGAGGCTTCTGGTGGGGCTGCCTGCCCTCTGCCTGCCGGGTCCCGCGTCTTGGCCCGAAACCGGCCAGCGGCGGCTCTGACAAATGCCATCTCCTGGGGGCCTCCCCCCTGTTCCTCCATCCGTAAGGGGCGACCCCCTTACGGATGGAGGAACAGGGGGATCTTCGCAGTGGGGCGGTCGGGACGGAGGGGTCTGCGCGCCTCCAGCCACTTAGCCCAGTGACCCGCAGCCCGGCCCCAGAGTTCCAAGCTCCATGGAGGCAGGGGGCCTCTTATCACGGGAAGCAGGTGTCTCGCGGGGCTCCAGGGACGGCGTGGGCACTCTCTAGGCGAGAGAGGGTGCCCGTGCCCCGAGAGAGCCCCGGCGAGAGCCCGAGGCCTGGCCGCAGAGGCTGCCGTTGCCTCCCCCGGGCTCCTACCATGGGGCCTGGCCCTGCTCTCCCGAGGCCCTGGTTCGCCGCAGGTGAATGCCTTTTGCGGACGCCAAGGACAGGAGGCCGCCGATTCCCTCACAGAGGTGGGGGTTCGAGCTCTGGGGGACTGAGGTCGCAGCGGTCTCACTCCATTTTTGGGTGCTTCTGCACAGACTGGAGGGTTGAAGCGGCTGGGCCCAAGTCTGCCGCCTTGTGGCAGGGTGGGGGCGTTGCAGGCGAAGCAAGGCTCTTAGCCTCCCAGGCGGGGCACAGGCCAGACTCCCCACAGGAGAACAGGTCCGTGGACGAGGGTCCCGCCCGCCCTTCCGCCCGCCCGCCGGGACCCGCTCCACCTGGCGCGGAACCGTGGCCGGCCCCTCTTCCCGGCCCCAGGTCCCTAGTTCTTCCCTGGCACTCTGCCTCTGCGGGGGTGGGAGAGCTGCTGGGAAGTGTGGTCCACGGGAAAACGCACGGTCCTCTGGATGGCAGGGAGGGCTTCCGTTAACTCTGACACCAGCCCAGGGACCCTGTGAACCTGGCCTGATATCTCAAGGGGGGGGGGGCACGTTGCCCGGAGGGAGGCTTGTGGTGGGGGGGCCTGCTTGCGCCTGCGCGGCCCCGCCTCTTGGCCCGTAAACCACCCAGCCGCGGCTCGGACAAAAGCCATCTCCTGGGCGCCTCCCCCCTGTTCTTCCATCCGTAAAGGGGGACCCCTGTACGGATGGAAGAACAGGGGGATCTTCGCAGTGGCGGGGACGGGACGGAGGGGTCTGCGGGTTTGCCGCCACGTAGGCCAGTTGCTCGCACCACGGCCCCCTGTGTCCGTGCTCCATGGAGGAGGTGGGCCGCTTATGGCGGGATGCAGGCGTCCTGCGGGGCTCAAGGGACGGCGTGGGCACTCCCCGGGCGAGAGAGGGCACCCGGGAAAATGCCCAGCCCTGGCCCCCGTGGCTCCAGTGGCCTCCCTAGGCTCCTGCCGTGGGGCCTGGTCCCGCTCACCTGGACCCAGGTTCTCCGCAGGTGAATGCCTTTTGCGGACAGCAAGGACCACAGGCCGCGGATGCCTTCACGGGGAGGGGGGTTCGAGCTCTGTGGGACCCGGGTCCCAGCGGACACATTCCCTTCTCGCGACGTCCAGCCCAGACTTTAGAGAGTAGAAGCGTCTCGGTGCAGGTTGGCCGCCTCGGGGCAGGGTGGGGCCGTTTGAGCCAAGAAAGACTCTCAGCCCCCCAGGCAGGTCTCAGGCCCGAGTCCCCCCGGGAGACGGGGTCCCTGGGCGTGGGTCCGGCCCGCCCGGGCCCCTGCCCACCAGGCGCGGAACCCTGGCCCGCCCCTCATCGAGGCCCCGGGGCCCTAGTTCTTCCCCGGCACTCTGCCTCTGCCGGGGTGGGAGACGCGCTGGCAAGTGTGGTCCACGGGAAAAGGAACGGACCTCTGGGTGGCGGGCAGAGCTTCCAGTTCCACGGACAGGACCCCAGGGACTCTGTGAAGCGGGCCTGATATGTCCGGGGTGGGGCCCGTTGCCCCGAGGGAGGCTTCTGGTGGGGCTGCCTGCCCTCTGCCTGCCGGGTCCCGCGTCTTGGCCCGAAACCGGCCAGCGGCGGCTCTGACAAATGCCATCTCCTGGGGGCCTCCCCCCTGTTCCTCCATCCGTAAGGGGCGACCCCCTTACGGATGGAGGAACAGGGGGATCTTCGCAGTGGGGCGGTCGGGACGGAGGGGTCTGCGCGTCTCCAGCCACTTAGCCCAGTGACCCGCAGCCCGGCCCCAGAGTTCCAAGCTCCATGGAGGCAGGGGGCCTCTTATCACGGGAAGCAGGTGTCTCGCGGGGCTCCAGGGACGGCGTGGGCACTCTCTAGGCGAGAGAGGGTGCCCGTGCCCCGAGAGAGCCCCGGCGAGAGCCCGAGGCCTGGCCGCAGAGGCTGCCGTTGCCTCCCCCGGGCTCCTACCATGGGGCCTGGCCCTGCTCTCCCGAGGCCCTGGTTCGCCGCAGGTGAATGCCTTTTGCGGACGCCAAGGACAGGAGTCCGCCGATTCCCTCACAGAGGTGGGGGTTCGAGCTCTCGGGGACTGAGGTCGCAGCGGTCTCACTCCATTTTTGGGTGCTTCTGCACAGACTGGAGGGTTGAAGCGGCTGGGCCCAAGTCTGCCGCCTTGTGGCAGGGTGGGGGCGTTGCAGGCGAAGCAAGGCTCTTAGCCTCCCAGGCGGGGCACAGGCCAGACTCCCCACAGGAGAACAGGTCCGTGGACGAGGGTCCCGCCCGCCCGCCCGCCCGCCCGCCGGGACCCGCTCCACCTGGCGCGGAACCGTGGCCGGCCCCTCTTCCCGGCCCCAGGTCCCTAGTTCTTCCCTGGCAGTCTGCCTCTGCGGGGGTGGGAGAGCTGCTGGGAAGTGTGGTCCACGGGAAAACGCACGGTCCTCTGGATGGCAGGGAGGGCTTCCGTTAACTCTGACACCAGCCCAGGGACCCTGTGAACCTGGCCTGATATCTCAAGGGGGGGTGGGGGGGCACCTTGCCCGGAGGGATGCTTGTGGTGGGGGGGCCTGCTTGCGCCTGCGCGGCCCCGCCTCTTGGCCCGTAAACCACCCGGCCGCGGCTCGGACAAAAGCCATCTCCTGGGCGCCTCCCCCCTGTTCTTCCATCCGTAAAGGGGGACCCCTTTACGGATGGAAGAACAGGGGGATCTTCGCAGTGGCGGGGACGGGACGGAGGGGTCTGCGGGTTTGCCGCCACGTAGGCCAGTTGCTCGCACCCCGGCCCCCTGTGTCCGTGCTCCATGGAGGAGGTGGGCCGCTTATGGCGGGATGCAGGCGTCCTGCGGGGCTCAAGGGACGGCGTGGGCGCTCCCCGGGCGAGAGAGGGCACCCGGGATCCGAGAGAGCACCCGGGAAAATGCCCAGCCCTGGCCCCCGTGGCTCCAGTGGCCTCCCTAGGCTCCTGCCGTGGGGCCTGGTCCCGCTCACCTGGGCCCAGGTTCTCCGCAGGTGAATGCCTTTTGCGGACAGCAAGGACCACAGGCCGCGGATGCCTTCACGGGGAGGGGGGTTCGAGCTCTGTGGGACCCGGGTCCCAGCGGACACAGTCCCTTCTCGCGAAGTCCAGCCCAGACTTTAGAGAGTAGAAGCGTCTCGGTGCAGGTTTGCCGCCTCGGGGCAGGGTGGGGCCGTTTGAGCCAAGAAAGACTCTCAGCCCCCCAGGCAGGTCTCAGGCCCGAGTCCCCCCGGGAGACGGGGTCCCTGGGCGTGGGTCCGGCCCGCCTGGGCCCCTGCCCACCAGGCGCGGAACCCTGGCCCGCCCCTCATCGAGGCCCCGGGGCCCTAGTTCTTCCCCGGCACTCTGCCTCTGCCGGGGTGGGAGACGCGCTGGCAAGTGTGGTCCACGGGAAAAGGAACGGACCTCTGGGTGGCGAGCAGAGCTTCCAGTTCCACGGACAGGACCCCAGGGACTCTGTGAAGCAGGCCTGATATGTCCAGGGTGGGGCCCGTTGCCCCGAGGGAGGCTTCTGGTGGGGCTGCCTGCCCTCTGCCTGCCGGGTCCCGCGTCTTGGCCCGAAACCGGCCAGCGGAGGCTCTGACAAATGCCATCTCCTGGGGGCCTCCCCCCTGTTCCTCCATCCGTAAGGGGCGACCCCCTTACGGATGGAGGAACAGGGGGATCTTCGCAGTGGGGCGGTCGGGACGGAGGGGTCTGCGCGTCTCCAGCCACTTAGCCCAGTGACCCGCAGCCCGGCACCAGAGTTCCAAGCTCCATGGAGGCAGGGGGCCTCTTATCACGGGAAGCAGGTGTCTCGCGGGGCTCCAGGGACGGCGTGGGCACTCTCTAGGCGAGAGAGGGTGCCCGTGCCCCGAGAGAGCCCCGGGGAGAGCCCGAGGCCTGGCCGCAGAGGCTGCCGTTGCCTCCCCCGGGCTCCTACCATGGGGCCTGGCCCTGCTCTCCCGAGGCCCTGGTTCGCCGCAGGTGAATGCCTTTTGCGGACGCCAAGGACAGGAGGCCGCCGATTCCCTCACAGAGGTGGGGGTTCGAGCTCTGGGGGACTGAGGTCGCAGCGGTCTCACTCCATTTTTGGGTGCTTCTGCACAGACTGGAGGGTTGAAGCGGCTGGGCCCAAGTCTGCCGCCTTGTGGCAGGGTGGGGGCGTTGCAGGCGAAGCAAGGCTCTCAGCCTCCCAGGCGGGGCACAGGCCAGACTCCCCACAGGAGAACAGGTCCGTGGACGAGGGTCCCGCCCGCCCGCCCGCCCGCCCGCCGGGACCCGCTCCACCTGGCGCGGAACCGTGGCCGGCCCCTCTTCCCGGCCCCAGGTCCCTAGTTCTTCCCTGGCACTCTGCCTCTGCGGGGGTGGGAGAGCTGCTGGGAAGTGTGGTCCACGGGAAAACGCACGGTCCTCTGGATGGCAGGGAGGGCTTCCGTTAACTCTGACACCAGCCCAGGGACCCTGTGAACCTGGCCTGATATCTCAAGGGGGGGTGGGGGGGCACGTTGCCCGGAGGGATGCTTGTGGTGGGGGGGCCTGCTTGCGCCTGCGCGGCCCCGCCTCTTGGCCCGTAAACCACCCGGCCGCGGCTCGGACAAAAGCCATCTCCTGGGCGCCTCCCCCCTGTTCTTCCATCCGTAAAGGGGGACCCCTTTACGGATGGAAGAACAGGGGGATCTTCGCAGTGGCGGGGACGGGACGGAGGGGTCTGCGGGTTTGCCGCCACGTAGGCCAGTTGCTCGCACCCCGGCCCCCTGTGTCCGTGCTCCATGGAGGAGGTGGGACGCTTATGGCGGGATGCAGGCCTCCTGCGGGGCTCAAGGGACGGCGTGGGCGCTCCCCGGGCGAGAGAGGGCACCCGGGACCCGAGAGAGCACCCGGGAAAATGCCCAGCCCTGGCCCCCGTGGCTCCAGTGGCCTCCCTAGGCTCCTGCCGTGGGGCCTGGTCCCGCTCACCTGGGCCCAGGTTCTCCGCAGGTGAATGCCTTTTGCGGACAGCAAGGACCACAGGCCGCGGATGCCTTCACGGGAGGGGGGTTCGAGCTCTGTGGGACCCGGGTCCCAGCGGACACAGTCCCTTCTCGCGAAGTCCAGCCCAGACTTTAGAGAGTAGAAGCGTCTCGGTGCAGGTTTGCCGCCTCGGGGCAGGGTGGGGCCGTTTGAGCCAAGAAAGACTCTCAGCCCCCCAGGCAGGTCTCAGGCCCGAGTCCCCCCGGGAGACGGGGTCCCTGGGCGTGGGTCCGGCCCGCCCGGGCCCCTGCCCACCAGGCGCGGAACCCTGGCCCGCCCCTCATCGAGGCCCCGGGGCCCTAGTTCTTCCCCGGCACTCTGCCTCTGCCGGGGTGGGAGACGCGCTGGCACTTGTGGTCCACGGGAAAAGGAACGCACCTCTGGGTGGCGGGCAGAGCTTCCAGTTCCACGGACAGGACCCCAGGGACTCTGTGAAGCAGGCCTGATATGTCCAGGGTGGGGCCCGTTGCCCCGAGGGAGGCTTCTGGTGGGGCTGCCTGCCCTCTGCCTGCCGGGTCCCGCGTCTTGGCCCGAAACCGGCCAGCGGCGGCTCTGACAAATGCCATCTCCTGGGGGCCTCCCCCCTGTTCCTCCATCCGTAAGGGGCGACCCCCTTACGGATGGAGGAACAGGGGGATCTTCGCAGTGGGGCGGTCGGGACGGAGGGGTCTGCGCGCCTCCAGCCACTTAGCCCAGTGACGCGCAGCCCGGGCCCAGAGTTCCAAGCTCCATGGAGGCAGGGGGCCTCTTATCACGGGAAGCAGGTGTCTCGCGGGGCTCCAGGGACGGCGTGGGCACTCTCTAGGCGAGAGAGGGTGCCCGTGCCCCGAGAGAGCCCCGGCGAGAGCCCGAGGCCTGGCCGCAGAGGCTGCCGTTGCCTCCCCCGGGCTCCTACCATGGGGCCTGGCCCTGCTCTCCCGAGGCCCTGGTTCGCCGCAGGTGAATGCCTTTTGCGGACGCCAAGGACAGGAGGCCGCCGATTCCCTCACAGAGGTGGGGGTTCGAGCTCTGGGGGACTGAGGTCGCAGCGGTCTCACTCCATTTTTGGGTGCTTCTGCACAGACTGGAGGGTTGAAGCGGCTGGGCCCAAGTCTGCCGCCTTGTGGCAGGGTGGGGGCGTTGCAGGCGAAGCAAGGCTCTTAGCCTCCCAGGCGGGGCACAGGCCAGACTCCCCACAGGAGAACAGGTCCGTGGACGAGGGTCCCGCCCGCCCTTCCGCCCGCCCGCCGGGACCCGCTCCACCTGGCGCGGAACCGTGGCCGGCCCCTCTTCCCGGCCCCAGGTCCCTAGTTCTTCCCTGGCACTCTGCCTCTGCGGGGGTGGGAGAGCTGCTGGGAAGTGTGGTCCACGGGAAAACGCACGGTCCTCTGGATGGCAGGGAGGGCTTCCGTTAACTCTGACACCAGCCCAGGGACCCTGTGAACCTGGCCTGATATCTCAAGGGGGGGGGGGCACGTTGCCCGGAGGGAGGCTTGTGGTGGGGGGGCCTGCTTGCGCCTGCGCGGCCCCGCCTCTTGGCCCGTAAACCACCCAGCCGCGGCTCGGACAAAAGCCATCTCCTGGGCGCCTCCCCCCTGTTCTTCCATCCGTAAAGGGGGACCCCTGTACGGATGGAAGAACAGGGGGATCTTCGCAGTGGCGGGGACGGGACGGAGGGGTCTGCGGGTTTGCCGCCACGTAGGCCAGTTGCTCGCACCACGGCCCCCTGTGTCCGTGCTCCATGGAGGAGGTGGGCCGCTTATGGCGGGATGCAGGCGTCCTGCGGGGCTCAAGGGACGGCGTGGGCACTCCCCGGGCGAGAGAGGGCACCCGGGAATATGCCCCGCCCTGGCCCCCGTGGCTCCAGTGGCCTCCCTAGGCTCCTGCCGTGGGGCCTGGTCCCGCTCACCTGGGCCCAGGTTCTCCGCAGGTGAATGCCTTTTGCGGACAGCAAGGACCACAGGCCGCGGATGCCTTCACGGGAGGGGGGTTCGAGCTCTGTGGGACCCGGGTCCCAGCGGACACAGTCCCTTCTCGCGAAGTCCAGCCCAGACTTTAGAGAGTAGAAGCGTCTCGGTGCAGGTTTGCCGCCTCGGGGCAGGGTGGGGCCGTTTGAGCCAAGAAAGACTCTCAGCCCCCCAGGCAGGTCTCAGGCCCGAGTCCCCCCGGGAGACGGGGTCCCTGGGCGTGGGTCCGGCCCGCCCAGGCCCCTGCCCACCAGGCGCGGAACCCTGGCCCGCCCCTCATCGAGGCCCCGGGGCCCTAGTTCTTCCCCGGCACTCTGCCTCTGCCGGGGTGGGAGACGCGCTGGCAAGTGTGGTCCACGGGAAAAGGAACGGACCTCTGGGTGGCGGGCAGAGCTTCCAGTTCCACGGACAGGACCCCAGGGACTCTGTGAAGCAGGCCTGATATGTCCAGGGTGGGGCCCGTTGCCCCGAGGGAGGCTTCTGGTGGGGCTGCCTGCCCTCTGCCTGCCGGGTCCCGCGTCTTGGCCCGAAACCGGCCAGCGGCGGCTCTGACAAATGCCATCTCCTGGGGGCCTCCCCCCTGTTCCTCCATCCGTAAGGGGCGACCCCCTTACGGATGGAGGAACAGGGGGATCTTCGCAGTGGGGCGGTCGGGACGGAGGGGTCTGCGCGCCTCCAGCCACTTAGCCCAGTGACGCGCAGCCCGGGCCCAGAGTTCCAAGCTCCATGGAGGCAGGGGGCCTCTTATCACGGGAAGCAGGTGTCTCGCGGGGCTCCAGGGACGGCGTGGGCACTCTCTAGTCGAGAGAGGGTGCCCGTGCCCCGAGAGAGCCCCGGCGAGAGCCCGAGGCCTGGCCGCAGAGGCTGCCGTTGCCTCCCCCGGGCTCCTACCATGGGGCCTGGCCCTGCTCTCCCGAGGCCCTGGTTCGCCGCAGGTGAATGCCTTTTGCGGACGCCAAGGACAGGAGGCCGCCGATTCCCTCACAGAGGTGGGGGTTCGAGCTCTGGGGGACTGAGGTCGCAGCGGTCTCACTCCATTTTTGGGTGCTTCTGCACAGACTGGAGGGTTGAAGCGGCTGGGCCCAAGTCTGCCGCCTTGTGGCAGGGTGGGGGCGTTGCAGGCGAAGCAAGGCTCTTAGCCTCCCAGGCGGGGCACAGGCCAGACTCCCCACAGGAGAACAGGTCCGTTGAGGAGGGTCCCGCCAGCCCGCCCGCCCGCCCGCCGGGACCCGCTCCACCTGGCGCGGAACCGTGGCCGGCCCCTCTTCCCGGCCCCAGGTCCCTAGTTCTTCCCTGGCACTCTGCCTCTGCGGGGGTGGGAGAGCTGCTGGGAAGTGTGGTCCACGGGAAAACGCACGGTCCTCTGGATGGCAGGGAGGGCTTCCGTTAACTCTGACACCAGCCCAGGGACCCTGTGAACCTGGCCTGATATCTCAAGGGGGGGGGGGCACGTTGCCCGGAGGGAGGCTTGTGGTGGGGGGGCCTGCTTGCGCCTGCGCGGCCCCGCCTCTTGGCCCGTAAACCACCCAGCCGCGGCTCGGACAAAAGCCATCTCCTGGGCGCCTCCCCCCTGTTCTTCCATCCGTAAAGGGGGACCCCTGTACGGATGGAAGAACAGGGGGATCTTCGCAGTGGCGGGGACGGGACGGAGGGGTCTGCGGGTTTGCCGCCACGTAGGCCAGTTGCTCGCACCACGGCCCCCTGTGTCCGTGCTCCATGGAGGAGGTGGGCCGCTTATGGCGGGATGCAGGCGTCCTGCGGGGCTCAAGGGACGGCGTGGGCACTCCCCGGGCGAGAGAGGGCACCCGGGAAAATGCCCAGCCCTGGCCCCCGTGGCTCCAGTGGCCTCCCTAGGCTCCTGCCGTGGGGCCTGGTCCCGCTCACCTGGGCCCAGGTTCTCCGCAGGTGAATGCCTTTTGCGGACAGCAAGGACCACAGGCCGCGGATGCCTTCACGGGGAGGGGGGTTCGAGCTCTGTGGGACCCGGGTCCCAGCGGACACAGTCCCTTCTCGCGAAGTCCAGCCCAGACTTTAGAGAGTAGAAGCGTCTCGGTGCAGGTTTGCCGCCTCGGGGCAGGGTGGGGCCGTTTGAGCCAAGAAAGACTCTCAGCCCCCCAGGCAGGTCTCAGGCCCGAGTCCCCCCGGGAGACGGGGTCCCTGGGCGTGGGTCCGGCCCGCCCGGGCCCCTGCCCACCAGGCGCGGAACCCTGGCCCGCCCCTCATCGAGGCCCCGGGGCCCTAGTTCTTCCCCGGCACTCTGCCTCTGCCGGGGTGGGAGACGCGCTGGCACTTGTGGTCCACGGGAAAAGGAACGCACCTCTGGGTGGCGGGCAGAGCTTCCAGTTCCACGGACAGGACCCCAGGGACTCTGTGAAGCAGGCCTGATATGTCCAGGGTGGGGCCCGTTGCCCCGAGGGAGGCTTCTGGTGGGGCTGCCTGCCCTCTGCCTGCCGGGTCCCGCGTCTTGGCCCGAAACCGGCCAGCGGCGGCTCTGACAAATGCCATCTCCTGGGGGCCTCCCCCCTGTTCCTCCATCCGTAAGGGGCGACCCCCTTACGGATGGAGGAACAGGGGGATCTTCGCAGTGGGGCGGTCGGGACGGAGGGGTCTGCGCGCCTCCAGCCACTTAGCCCAGTGACGCGCAGCCCGGGCCCAGAGTTCCAAGCTCCATGGAGGCAGGGGGCCTCTTATCACGGGAAGCAGGTGTCTCGCGGGGCTCCAGGGACGGCGTGGGCACTCTCTAGGCGAGAGAGGGTGCCCGTGCCCCGAGAGAGCCCCGGCGAGAGCCCGAGGCCTGGCCGCAGAGGCTGCCGTTGCCTCCCCCGGGCTCCTACCATGGGGCCTGGCCCTGCTCTCCCGAGGCCCTGGTTCGCCGCAGGTGAATGCCTTTTGCGGACGCCAAGGACAGGAGGCCGCCGATTCCCTCACAGAGGTGGGGGTTCGAGCTCTGGGGGACTGAGGTCGCAGCGGTCTCACTCCATTTTTGGGTGCTTCTGCACAGACTGGAGGGTTGAAGCGGCTGGGCCCAAGTCTGCCGCCTTGTGGCAGGGTGGGGGCGTTGCAGGCGAAGCAAGGCTCTTAGCCTCCCAGGCGGGGCACAGGCCAGACTCCCCACAGGAGAACAGGTCCGTGGACGAGGGTCCCGCCCGCCCGCCCGCCCGCCCGCCGGGACCCGCTCCACCTGGCGCGGAACCGTGGCCGGCCCCTCTTCCCGGCCCCAGGTCCCTAGTTCTTCCCTGGCAGTCTGCCTCTGCGGGGGTGGGAGAGCTGCTGGGAAGTGTGGTCCACGGGAAAACGCACGGTCCTCTGGATGGCAGGGAGGGCTTCCGTTAACTCTGACACCAGCCCAGGGACCCTGTGAACCTGGCCTGATATCTCAAGGGGGGGTGGGGGGGCACCTTGCCCGGAGGGATGCTTGTGGTGGGGGGGCCTGCTTGCGCCTGCGCGGCCCCGCCTCTTGGCCCGTAAACCACCCGGCCGCGGCTCGGACAAAAGCCATCTCCTGGGCGCCTCCCCCCTGTTCTTCCATCCGTAAAGGGGGACCCCTTTACGGATGGAAGAACAGGGGGATCTTCGCAGTGGCGGGGACGGGACGGAGGGGTCTGCGGGTTTGCCGCCACGTAGGCCAGTTGCTCGCACCCCGGCCCCCTGTGTCCGTGCTCCATGGAGGAGGTGGGCCGCTTATGGCGGGATGCAGGCGTCCTGCGGGGCTCAAGGGACGGCGTGGGCGCTCCCCGGGCGAGAGAGGGCACCCGGGATCCGAGAGAGCACCCGGGAAAATGCCCAGCCCTGGCCCCCGTGGCTCCAGTGGCCTCCCTAGGCTCCTGCCGTGGGGCCTGGTCCCGCTCACCTGGGCCCAGGTTCTCCGCAGGTGAATGCCTTTTGCGGACAGCAAGGACCACAGGCCGCGGATGCCTTCACGGGGAGGGGGGTTCGAGCTCTGTGGGACCCGGGTCCCAGCGGACACAGTCCCTTCTCGCGAAGTCCAGCCCAGACTTTAGAGAGTAGAAGCGTCTCGGTGCAGGTTTGCCGCCTCGGGGCAGGGTGGGGCCGTTTGAGCCAAGAAAGACTCTCAGCCCCCCAGGCAGGTCTCAGGCCCGAGTCCCCCCGGGAGACGGGGTCCCTGGGCGTGGGTCCGGCCCGCCTGGGCCCCTGCCCACCAGGCGCGGAACCCTGGCCCGCCCCTCATCGAGGCCCCGGGGCCCTAGTTCTTCCCCGGCACTCTGCCTCTGCCGGGGTGGGAGACGCGCTGGCAAGTGTGGTCCACGGGAAAAGGAACGGACCTCTGGGTGGCGAGCAGAGCTTCCAGTTCCACGGACAGGACCCCAGGGACTCTGTGAAGCAGGCCTGATATGTCCAGGGTGGGGCCCGTTGCCCCGAGGGAGGCTTCTGGTGGGGCTGCCTGCCCTCTGCCTGCCGGGTCCCGCGTCTTGGCCCGAAACCGGCCAGCGGAGGCTCTGACAAATGCCATCTCCTGGGGGCCTCCCCCCTGTTCCTCCATCCGTAAGGGGCGACCCCCTTACGGATGGAGGAACAGGGGGATCTTCGCAGTGGGGCGGTCGGGACGGAGGGGTCTGCGCGTCTCCAGCCACTTAGCCCAGTGACCCGCAGCCCGGCACCAGAGTTCCAAGCTCCATGGAGGCAGGGGGCCTCTTATCACGGGAAGCAGGTGTCTCGCGGGGCTCCAGGGACGGCGTGGGCACTCTCTAGGCGAGAGAGGGTGCCCGTGCCCCGAGAGAGCCCCGGGGAGAGCCCGAGGCCTGGCCGCAGAGGCTGCCGTTGCCTCCCCCGGGCTCCTACCATGGGGCCTGGCCCTGCTCTCCCGAGGCCCTGGTTCGCCGCAGGTGAATGCCTTTTGCGGACGCCAAGGACAGGAGGCCGCCGATTCCCTCACAGAGGTGGGGGTTCGAGCTCTGGGGGACTGAGGTCGCAGCGGTCTCACTCCATTTTTGGGTGCTTCTGCACAGACTGGAGGGTTGAAGCGGCTGGGCCCAAGTCTGCCGCCTTGTGGCAGGGTGGGGGCGTTGCAGGCGAAGCAAGGCTCTCAGCCTCCCAGGCGGGGCACAGGCCAGACTCCCCACAGGAGAACAGGTCCGTGGACGAGGGTCCCGCCCGCCCGCCCGCCCGCCCGCCGGGACCCGCTCCACCTGGCGCGGAACCGTGGCCGGCCCCTCTTCCCGGCCCCTGGTCCCTAGTTCTTCCCTGGCACTCTGCCTCTGCGGGGGTGGGAGAGCTGCTGGGAAGTGTGGTCCACGGGAAAACGCACGGTCCTCTGGATGGCAGGGAGGGCTTCCGTTAACTCTGACACCAGCCCAGGGACCCTGTGAACCTGGCCTGATATCTCAAGGGGGGGTGGGGGGGCACGTTGCCCGGAGGGATGCTTGTGGTGGGGGGGCCTGCTTGCGCCTGCGCGGCCCCGCCTCTTGGCCCGTAAACCACCCGGCCGCGGCTCGGACAAAAGCCATCTCCTGGGCGCCTCCCCCCTGTTCTTCCATCCGTAAAGGGGGACCCCTTTACGGATGGAAGAACAGGGGGATCTTCGCAGTGGCGGGGACGGGACGGAGGGGTCTGCGGGTTTGCCGCCACGTAGGCCAGTTGCTCGCACCCCGGCCCCCTGTGTCCGTGCTCCATGGAGGAGGTGGGACGCTTATGGCGGGATGCAGGCCTCCTGCGGGGCTCAAGGGACGGCGTGGGCGCTCCCCGGGCGAGAGAGGGCACCCGGGACCCGAGAGAGCACCCGGGAAAATGCCCAGCCCTGGCCCCCGTGGCTCCAGTGGCCTCCCTAGGCTCCTGCCGTGGGGCCTGGTCCCGCTCACCTGGGCCCAGGTTCTCCGCAGGTGAATGCCTTTTGCGGACAGCAAGGACCACAGGCCGCGGATGCCTTCACGGGGAGGGGGGTTCGAGCTCTGTGGGACCCGGGTCCCAGCGGACACAGTCCCTTCTCGCGAAGTCCAGCCCAGACTTTAGAGAGTAGAAGCGTCTCGGTGCAGGTTTGCCGCCTCGGGGCAGGGTGGGGCCGTTTGAGCCAAGAAAGACTCTCAGCCCCCCAGGCAGGTCTCAGGCCCGAGTCCCCCCGGGAGACGGGGTCCCTGGGCGTGGGTCCGGCCCGCCCGGGCCCCTGCCCACCAGGCGCGGAACCCTGGCCCGCCCCTCATCGAGGCCCCGGGGCCCTAGTTCTTCCCCGGCACTCTGCCTCTGCCGGGGTGGGAGACGCGCTGGCACTTGTGGTCCACGGGAAAAGGAACGCACCTCTGGGTGGCGGGCAGAGCTTCCAGTTCCACGGACAGGACCCCAGGGACTCTGTGAAGCAGGCCTGATATGTCCAGGGTGGGGCCCGTTGCCCCGAGGGAGGCTTCTGGTGGGGCTGCCTGCCCTCTGCCTGCCGGGTCCCGCGTCTTGGCCCGAAACCGGCCAGCGGCGGCTCTGACAAATGCCATCTCCTGGGGGCCTCCCCCCTGTTCCTCCATCCGTAAGGGGCGACCCCCTTACGGATGGAGGAACAGGGGGATCTTCGCAGTGGGGCGGTCGGGACGGAGGGGTCTGCGCGCCTCCAGCCACTTAGCCCAGTGACGCGCAGCCCGGGCCCAGAGTTCCAAGCTCCATGGAGGCAGGGGGCCTCTTATCACGGGAAGCAGGTGTCTCGCGGGGCTCCAGGGACGGCGTGGGCACTCTCTAGGCGAGAGAGGGTGCCCGTGCCCCGAGAGAGCCCCGGCGAGAGCCCGAGGCCTGGCCGCAGAGGCTGCCGTTGCCTCCCCCGGGCTCCTACCATGGGGCCTGGCCCTGCTCTCCCGAGGCCCTGGTTCGCCGCAGGTGAATGCCTTTTGCGGACGCCAAGGACAGGAGGCCGCCGATTCCCTCACAGAGGTGGGGGTTCGAGCTCTGGGGGACTGAGGTCGCAGCGGTCTCACTCCATTTTTGGGTGCTTCTGCACAGACTGGAGGGTTGAAGCGGCTGGGCCCAAGTCTGCCGCCTTGTGGCAGGGTGGGGGCGTTGCAGGCGAAGCAAGGCTCTTAGCCTCCCAGGCGGGGCACAGGCCAGACTCCCCACAGGAGAACAGGTCCGTGGACGAGGGTCCCGCCCGCCCTTCCGCCCGCCCGCCGGGACCCGCTCCACCTGGCGCGGAACCGTGGCCGGCCCCTCTTCCCGGCCCCAGGTCCCTAGTTCTTCCCTGGCACTCTGCCTCTGCGGGGGTGGGAGAGCTGCTGGGAAGTGTGGTCCACGGGAAAACGCACGGTCCTCTGGATGGCAGGGAGGGCTTCCGTTAACTCTGACACCAGCCCAGGGACCCTGTGAACCTGGCCTGATATCTCAAGGGGGGGGGGGGGCACGTTGCCCGGAGGGAGGCTTGTGGTGGGGGGGCCTGCTTGCGCCTGCGCGGCCCCGCCTCTTGGCCCGTAAACCACCCAGCCGCGGCTCGGACAAAAGCCATCTCCTGGGCGCCTCCCCCCTGTTCTTCCATCCGTAAAGGGGGACCCCTGTACGGATGGAAGAACAGGGGGATCTTCGCAGTGGCGGGGACGGGACGGAGGGGTCTGCGGGTTTGCCGCCACGTAGGCCAGTTGCTCGCACCACGGCCCCCTGTGTCCGTGCTCCATGGAGGAGGTGGGCCGCTTATGGCGGGATGCAGGCGTCCTGCGGGGCTCAAGGGACGGCGTGGGCACTCCCCGGGCGAGAGAGGGCACCAGGGAATATGCCCAGCCCTGGCCCCCGTGGCTCCAGTGGCCTCCCTAGGCTCCTGCCGTGGGGCCTGGTCCCGCTCACCTGGGCCCAGGTTCTCCGCAGGTGAATGCCTTTTGCGGACAGCAAGGACCACAGGCCGCGGATGCCTTCACGGGGAGGGGGGTTCGAGCTCTGTGGGACCCGGGTCCCAGCGGACACAGTCCCTTCTCGCGAAGTCCAGCCCAGACTTTAGAGAGTAGAAGCGTCTCGGTGCAGGTTTGCCGCCTCGGGGCAGGGTGGGGCCGTTTGAGCCAAGAAAGACTCTCAGCCCCCCAGGCAGGTCTCAGGCCCGAGTCCCCCCGGGAGACGGGGTCCCTGGGCGTGGGTCCGGCCCGCCCGGGCCCCTGCCCACCAGGCGCGGAACCCTGGCCCGCCCCTCATCGAGGCCCCGGGGCCCTAGTTCTTCCCCGGCACTCTGCCTCTGCCGGGGTGGGAGACGCGCTGGCACTTGTGGTCCACGGGAAAAGGAACGCACCTCTGGGTGGCGGGCAGAGCTTCCAGTTCCACGGACAGGACCCCAGGGACTCTGTGAAGCAGGCCTGATATGTCCAGGGTGGGGCCCGTTGCCCCGAGGGAGGCTTCTGGTGGGGCTGCCTGCCCTCTGCCTGCCGGGTCCCGCGTCTTGGCCCGAAACCGGCCAGCGGCGGCTCTGACAAATGCCATCTCCTGGGGGCCTCCCCCCTGTTCCTCCATCCGTAAGGGGCGACCCCCTTACGGATGGAGGAACAGGGGGATCTTCGCAGTGGGGCGGTCGGGACGGAGGGGTCTGCGCGCCTCCAGCCACTTAGCCCAGTGACGCGCAGCCCGGGCCCAGAGTTCCAAGCTCCATGGAGGCAGGGGGCCTCTTATCACGGGAAGCAGGTGTCTCGCGGGGCTCCAGGGACGGCGTGGGCACTCTCTAGGCGAGAGAGGGTGCCCGTGCCCCGAGAGAGCCCCGGCGAGAGCCCGAGGCCTGGCCTCAGAGGCTGCCGTTGCCTCCCCCGGGCTCCTACCATGGGGCCTGGCCCTGCTCTCCCGAGGCCCTGGTTCGCCGCAGGTGAATGCCTTTTGCGGACGCCAAGGACAGGAGGCCGCCGATTCCCTCACAGAGGTGGGGGTTCGAGCTCTGGGGGACTGAGGTCGCAGCGGTCTCACTCCATTTTTGGGTGCTTCTGCACAGACTGGAGGGTTGAAGCGGCTGGGCCCAAGTCTGCCGCCTTGTGGCAGGGTGGGGGCGTTGCAGGCGAAGCAAGGCTCTTAGCCTCCCAGGCGGGGCACAGGCCAGACTCCCCACAGGAGAACAGGTCCGTGGACGAGGGTCCCGCCCGCCCTTCCGCCCGCCCGCCGGGACCCGCTCCACCTGGCGCGGAACCGTGGCCGGCCCCTCTTCCCGGCCCCAGGTCCCTAGTTCTTCCCTGGCACTCTGCCTCTGCGGGGGTGGGAGAGCTGCTGGGAAGTGTGGTCCACGGGAAAACGCACGGTCCTCTGGATGGCAGGGAGGGCTTCCGTTAACTCTGACACCAGCCCAGGGACCCTGTGAACCTGGCCTGATATCTCAAGGGGGGGGGGGGGCACGTTGCCCGGAGGGAGGCTTGTGGTGGGGGGGCCTGCTTGCGCCTGCGCGGCCCCGCCTCTTGGCCCGTAAACCACCCAGCCGCGGCTCGGACAAAAGCCATCTCCTGGGCGCCTCCCCCCTGTTCTTCCATCCGTAAAGGGGGACCCCTGTACGGATGGAAGAACAGGGGGATCTTCGCAGTGGCGGGGACGGGACGGAGGGGTCTGCGGGTTTGCCGCCACGTAGGCCAGTTGCTCGCACCACGGCCCCCTGTGTCCGTGCTCCATGGAGGAGGTGGGCCGCTTATGGCGGGATGCAGGCGTCCTGCGGGGCTCAAGGGACGGCGTGGGCACTCCCCGGGCGAGAGAGGGCACCAGGGAATATGCCCAGCCCTGGCCCCCGTGGCTCCAGTGGCCTCCCTAGGCTCCTGCGGTGGGGCCTGGTCCCGCTCACCTGGGCCCAGGTTCTCCGCAGGTGAATGCCTTTTGCGGACAGCAAGGACCACAGGCCGCGGATGCCTTCACGGGAGGGGGGTTCGAGCTCTGTGGGACCCGGGTCCCAGCGGACACAGTCCCTTCTCGCGAAGTCCAGCCCAGACTTTAGAGAGTAGAAGCGTCTCGGTGCAGGTTTGCCGCCTCGGGGCAGGGTGGGGCCGTTTGAGCCAAGAAAGACTCTCAGCCCCCCAGGCAGGTCTCAGGCCCGAGTCCCCCCGGGAGACGGGGTCCCTGGGCGTGGGTCCGGCCCGCCCGGGCCCCTGCCCACCAGGCGCGGAACCCTGGCCCGCCCCTCATCGAGGCCCCGGGGCCCTAGTTCTTCCCCGGCACTCTGCCTCTGCCGGGGTGGGAGACGCGCTGGCACTTGTGGTCCACGGGAAAAGGAACGGACCTCTGGGTGGCGGGCAGAGCTTCCAGTTCCACGGACAGGACCCCAGGGACTCTGTGAAGCAGGCCTGATATGTCCAGGGTGGGGCCCGTTGCCCCGAGGGAGGCTTCTGGTGGGGCTGCCTGCCCTCTGCCTGCCGGGTCCCGCGTCTTGGCCCGAAACCGGCCAGCGGCGGCTCTGACAAATGCCATCTCCTGGGGGCCTCCCCCCTGTTCCTCCATCCGTAAGGGGCGACCCCCTTACGGATGGAGGAACAGGGGGATCTTCGCAGTGGGGCGGTCGGGACGGAGGGGTCTGCGCGCCTCCAGCCACTTAGCCCAGTGACGCGCAGCCCGGGCCCAGAGTTCCAAGCTCCATGGAGGCAGGGGGCCTCTTATCACGGGAAGCAGGTGTCTCGCGGGGCTCCAGGGACGGCGTGGGCACTCTCTAGGCGAGAGAGGGTGCCCGTGCCCCGAGAGAGCCCCGGCGAGAGCCCGAGGCCTGGCCGCAGAGGCTGCCGTTGCCTCCCCCGGGCTCCTACCATGGGGCCTGGCCCTGCTCTCCCGAGGCCCTGGTTCGCCGCAGGTGAATGCCTTTTGCGGACGCCAAGGACAGGAGGCCGCCGATTCCCTCACAGAGGTGGGGGTTCGAGCTCTGGGGGACTGAGGTCGCAGCGGTCTCACTCCATTTTTGGGTGCTTCTGCACAGACTGGAGGGTTGAAGCGGCTGGGCCCAAGTCTGCCGCCTTGTGGCAGGGTGGGGGCGTTGCAGGCGAAGCAAGGCTCTTAGCCTCCCAGGCGGGGCACAGGCCAGACTCCCCACAGGAGAACAGGTCCGTGGACGAGGGTCCCGCCCGCCCTTCCGCCCGCCCGCCGGGACCCGCTCCACCTGGCGCGGAACCGTGGCCGGCCCCTCTTCCCGGCCCCAGGTCCCTAGTTCTTCCCTGGCACTCTGCCTCTGCGGGGGTGGGAGAGCTGCTGGGAAGTGTGGTCCACGGGAAAACGCACGGTCCTCTGGATGGCAGGGAGGGCTTCCGTTAACTCTGACACCAGCCCAGGGACCCTGTGAACCTGGCCTGATATCTCAAGGGGGGGGGGGGCACGTTGCCCGGAGGGAGGCTTGTGGTGGGGGGGCCTGCTTGCGCCTGCGCGGCCCCGCCTCTTGGCCCGTAAACCACCCAGCCGCGGCTCGGACAAAAGCCATCTCCTGGGCGCCTCCCCCCTGTTCTTCCATCCGTAAAGGGGGACCCCTGTACGGATGGAAGAACAGGGGGATCTTCGCAGTGGCGGGGACGGGACGGAGGGGTCTGCGGGTTTGCCGCCACGTAGGCCAGTTGCTCGCACCACGGCCCCCTGTGTCCGTGCTCCATGGAGGAGGTGGGCCGCTTATGGCGGGATGCAGGCGTCCTGCGGGGCTCAAGGGACGGCGTGGGCACTCCCCGGGCGAGAGAGGGCACCCGGGAATATGCCCCGCCCTGGCCCCCGTGGCTCCAGTGGCCTCCCTAGGCTCCTGCCGTGGGGCCTGGTCCCGCTCACCTGGGCCCAGGTTCTCCGCAGGTGAATGCCTTTTGCGGACAGCAAGGACCACAGGCCGCGGATGCCTTCACGGGAGGGGGGTTCGAGCTCTGTGGGACCCGGGTCCCAGCGGACACAGTCCCTTCTCGCGAAGTCCAGCCCAGACTTTAGAGAGTAGAAGCGTCTCGGTGCAGGTTTGCCGCCTCGGGGCAGGGTGGGGCCGTTTGAGCCAAGAAAGACTCTCAGCCCCCCAGGCAGGTCTCAGGCCCGAGTCCCCCCGGGAGACGGGGTCCCTGGGCGTGGGTCCGGCCCGCCCAGGCCCCTGCCCACCAGGCGCGGAACCCTGGCCCGCCCCTCATCGAGGCCCCGGGGCCCTAGTTCTTCCCCGGCACTCTGCCTCTGCCGGGGTGGGAGACGCGCTGGCAAGTGTGGTCCACGGGAAAAGGAACGGACCTCTGGGTGGCGGGCAGAGCTTCCAGTTCCACGGACAGGACCCCAGGGACTCTGTGAAGCAGGCCTGATATGTCCAGGGTGGGGCCCGTTGCCCCGAGGGAGGCTTCTGGTGGGGCTGCCTGCCCTCTGCCTGCCGGGTCCCGCGTCTTGGCCCGAAACCGGCCAGCGGCGGCTCTGACAAATGCCATCTCCTGGGGGCCTCCCCCCTGTTCCTCCATCCGTAAGGGGCGACCCCCTTACGGATGGAGGAACAGGGGGATCTTCGCAGTGGGGCGGTCGGGACGGAGGGGTCTGCGCGCCTCCAGCCACTTAGCCCAGTGACGCGCAGCCCGGGCCCAGAGTTCCAAGCTCCATGGAGGCAGGGGGCCTCTTATCACGGGAAGCAGGTGTCTCGCGGGGCTCCAGGGACGGCGTGGGCACTCTCTAGGCGAGAGAGGGTGCCCGTGCCCCGAGAGAGCCCCGGCGAGAGCCCGAGGCCTGGCCGCAGAGGCTGCCGTTGCCTCCCCCGGGCTCCTACCATGGGGCCTGGCCCTGCTCTCCCGAGGCCCTGGTTCGCCGCAGGTGAATGCCTTTTGCGGACGCCAAGGACAGGAGGCCGCCGATTCCCTCACAGAGGTGGGGGTTCGAGCTCTGGGGGACTGAGGTCGCAGCGGTCTCACTCCATTTTTGGGTGCTTCTGCACAGACTGGAGGGTTGAAGCGGCTGGGCCCAAGTCTGCCGCCTTGTGGCAGGGTGGGGGCGTTGCAGGCGAAGCAAGGCTCTTAGCCTCCCAGGCGGGGCACAGGCCAGACTCCCCACAGGAGAACAGGTCCGTGGACGAGGGTCCCGCCCGCCCTTCCGCCCGCCCGCCGGGACCCGCTCCACCTGGCGCGGAACCGTGGCCGGCCCCTCTTCCCGGCCCCAGGTCCCTAGTTCTTCCCTGGCACTCTGCCTCTGCGGGGGTGGGAGAGCTGCTGGGAAGTGTGGTCCACGGGAAAACGCACGGTCCTCTGGATGGCAGGGAGGGCTTCCGTTAACTCTGACACCAGCCCAGGGACCCTGTGAACCTGGCCTGATATCTCAAGGGGGGGGGGGGCACGTTGCCCGGAGGGAGGCTTGTGGTGGGGGGGCCTGCTTGCGCCTGCGCGGCCCCGCCTCTTGGCCCGTAAACCACCCAGCCGCGGCTCGGACAAAAGCCATCTCCTGGGCGCCTCCCCCCTGTTCTTCCATCCGTAAAGGGGGACCCCTGTACGGATGGAAGAACAGGGGGATCTTCGCAGTGGCGGGGACGGGACGGAGGGGTCTGCGGGTTTGCCGCCACGTAGGCCAGTTGCTCGCACCACGGCCCCCTGTGTCCGTGCTCCATGGAGGAGGTGGGCCGCTTATGGCGGGATGCAGGCGTCCTGCGGGGCTCAAGGGACGGCGTGGGCACTCCCCGGGCGAGAGAGGGCACCCGGGAATATGCCCCGCCCTGGCCCCCGTGGCTCCAGTGGCCTCCCTAGGCTCCTGCCGTGGGGCCTGGTCCCGCTCACCTGGGCCCAGGTTCTCCGCAGGTGAATGCCTTTTGCGGACAGCAAGGACCACAGGCCGCGGATGCCTTCACGGGAGGGGGGTTCGAGCTCTGTGGGACCCGGGTCCCAGCGGACACAGTCCCTTCTCGCGAAGTCCAGCCCAGACTTTAGAGAGTAGAAGCGTCTCGGTGCAGGTTTGCCGCCTCGGGGCAGGGTGGGGCCGTTTGAGCCAAGAAAGACTCTCAGCCCCCCAGGCAGGTCTCAGGCCCGAGTCCCCCCGGGAGACGGGGTCCCTGGGCGTGGGTCCGGCCCGCCCAGGCCCCTGCCCACCAGGCGCGGAACCCTGGCCCGCCCCTCATCGAGGCCCCGGGGCCCTAGTTCTTCCCCGGCACTCTGCCTCTGCCGGGGTGGGAGACGCGCTGGCAAGTGTGGTCCACGGGAAAAGGAACGGACCTCTGGGTGGCGGGCAGAGCTTCCAGTTCCACGGACAGGACCCCAGGGACTCTGTGAAGCAGGCCTGATATGTCCAGGGTGGGGCCCGTTGCCCCGAGG
Source organism: Desmodus rotundus (assembly GCF_022682495.2). NCBI lineage: Eukaryota > Metazoa > Chordata > Mammalia > Chiroptera > Phyllostomidae > Desmodus > Desmodus rotundus. Next base: position 53,325 of record NW_026527222.1, on the reverse strand, counting down.
GAGGCTTCTGGTGGGGCTGCCTGCCCTCTGCCTGCCGGGTCCCGCGTCTTGGCCCGAAACCGGCCAGCGGCGGCTCTGACAAATGCCATCTCCTGGGGGCCTCCCCCCTGTTCCTCCATCCGTAAGGGGCGACCCCTTACGGATGGAGGAACAGGGGGATCTTCGCAGTGGGGCGGTCGGGACGGAGGGGTCTGCGCGCCTCCAGCCACTTAGCCCAGTGACGCGCAGCCCGGGCCCAGAGTTCCAAGCTCCATGGAGGCAGGGGGCCTCTTATCACGGGAAGCAGGTGTCTCGCGGGGCTCCAGGGACGGCGTGGGCACTCTCTAGGCGAGAGAGGGTGCCCGTGCCCCGAGAGAGCCCCGGCGAGAGCCCGAGGCCTGGCCGCAGAGGCTGCCGTTGCCTCCCCCGGGCTCCTACCATGGGGCCTGGCCCTGCTCTCCCGAGGCCCTGGTTCGCCGCAGGTGAATGCCTTTTGCGGACGCCAAGGACAGGAGGCCGCCGATTCCCTCACAGAGGTGGGGGTTCGAGCTCTGGGGGACTGAGGTCGCAGCGGTCTCACTCCATTTTTGGGTGCTTCTGCACAGACTGGAGGGTTGAAGCGGCTGGGCCCAAGTCTGCCGCCTTGTGGCAGGGTGGGGGCGTTGCAGGCGAAGCAAGGCTCTTAGCCTCCCAGGCGGGGCACAGGCCAGACTCCCCACAGGAGAACAGGTCCGTTGAGGAGGGTCCCGCCAGCCCGCCCGCCCGCCCGCCGGGACCCGCTCCACCTGGCGCGGAACCGTGGCCGGCCCCTCTTCCCGGCCCCAGGTCCCTAGTTCTTCCCTGGCACTCTGCCTCTGCGGGGTGGGAGAGCTGCTGGGAAGTGTGGTCCACGGGAAAACGCACGGTCCTCTGGATGGCAGGGAGGGCTTCCGTTAACTCTGACACCAGCCCAGGGACCCTGTGAACCTGGCCTGATATCTCAAGGGGGGGGGGGCACGTTGCCCGGAGGGAGGCTTGTGGTGGGGGGGCCTGCTTGCGCCTGCGCGGCCCCGCCTCTTGGCCCGTAAACCACCCAGCCGCGGCTCGGACAAAAGCCATCTCCTGGGCGCCTCCCCCCTGTTCTTCCATCCGTAAAGGGGGACCCCTGTACGGATGGAAGAACAGGGGGATCTTCGCAGTGGCGGGGACGGGACGGAGGGGTCTGCGGGTTTGCCGCCACGTAGGCCAGTTGCTCGCACCACGGCCCCCTGTGTCCGTGCTCCATGGAGGAGGTGGGCCGCTTATGGCGGGATGCAGGCGTCCTGCGGGGCTCAAGGGACGGCGTGGGCACTCCCCGGGCGAGAGAGGGCACCCGGGAAAATGCCCAGCCCTGGCCCCCGTGGCTCCAGTGGCCTCCCTAGGCTCCTGCCGTGGGCCTGGTCCCGCTCACCTGGGCCCAGGTTCTCCGCAGGTGAATGCCTTTTGCGGACAGCAAGGACCACAGCCGCGGATGCCTTCACGGGGAGGGGGGTTCGAGCTCTGTGGGACCCGGGTCCCAGCGGACACAGTCCCTTCTCGCGAAGTCCAGCCCAGACTTTAGAGAGTAGAAGCGTCTCGGTGCAGGTTTGCCGCCTCGGGGCAGGGTGGGGCCGTTTGAGCCAAGAAAGACTCTCAGCCCCCCAGGCAGGTCTCAGGCCCGAGTCCCCCCGGGAGACGGGGTCCCTGGGCGTGGGTCCGGCCCGCCCGGGCCCCTGCCCACCAGGCGCGGAACCCTGGCCCGCCCCTCATCGAGGCCCCGGGGCCCTAGTTCTTCCCCGGCACTCTGCCTCTGCCGGGGTGGGAGACGCGCTGGCACTTGTGGTCACGGGAAAAGGAACGGACCTCTGGGTGGCGGGCAGAGCTTCCAGTTCCACGGACAGGACCCCAGGGACTCTGTGAAGCAGGCCTGATATGTCCAGGGTGGGGCCCGTTGCCCCGAGGGAGGCTTCTGGTGGGGCTGCCTGCCCTCTGCCTGCCGGGTCCCGCGTCTTGGCCCGAAACCGGCCAGCGGCGGCTCTGACAAATGCCATCTCCTGGGGGCCTCCCCCTGTTCCTCCATCCGTAAGGGGCGACCCCCTTACGGATGGAGGAACAGGGGGATCTTCGCAGTGGGGCGGTCGGGACGGAGGGGTCTGCGCGCCTCCAGCCACTTAGCCCAGTGACGCGCAGCCCGGGCCCAGAGTTCCAAGCTCCATGGAGGCAGGGGGCCTCTTATCACGGGAAGCAGGTGTCTCGCGGGGCTCCAGGGACGGCGTGGGCACTCTCTAGGCGAGAGAGGGTGCCCGTGCCCCGAGAGAGCCCCGGCGAGAGCCCGAGGCCTGGCCGCAGAGGCTGCCGTTGCCTCCCCCGGGCTCCTACCATGGGGCCTGGCCCTGCTCTCCCGAGGCCCTGGTTCGCCGCAGGTGAATGCCTTTTGCGGACGCCAAGGACAGGAGGCCGCCGATTCCCTCACAGAGGTGGGGGTTCGAGCTCTGGGGGACTGAGGTCGCAGCGGTCTCACTCCATTTTTGGGTGCTTCTGCACAGACTGGAGGGTTGAAGCGGCTGGGCCCAAGTCTGCCGCCTTGTGGCAGGGTGGGGGCGTTGCAGGCGAAGCAAGGCTCTTAGCCTCCCAGGCGGGGCACAGGCCAGACTCCCCACAGGAGAACAGGTCCGTGGACGAGGGTCCCGCCCGCCCTTCCGCCCGCCCGCCGGGACCCGCTCCACCTGGCGCGGAACCGTGGCCGGCCCTCTTCCCGGCCCCAGGTCCCTAGTTCTTCCCTGGCACTCTGCCTCTGCGGGGGTGGGAGAGCTGCTGGGAAGTGTGGTCCACGGGAAAACGCACGGTCCTCTGGATGGCAGGGAGGGCTTCCGTTAACTCTGACACCAGCCCAGGGACCTGTGAACCTGGCCTGATATCTCAAGGGGGGGGGGGGGCACGTTGCCCGGAGGGAGGCTTGTGGTGGGGGGGCCTGCTTGCGCCTGCGCGGCCCCGCCTCTTGGCCCGTAAACCACCCAGCCGCGGCTCGGACAAAAGCCATCTCCTGGGCGCCTCCCCCCTGTTCTTCCATCCGTAAAGGGGGACCCCTGTACGGATGGAAGAACAGGGGGATCTTCGCAGTGGCGGGGACGGGACGGAGGGGTCTGCGGGTTTGCCGCCACGTAGGCCAGTTGCTCGCACCACGGCCCCCTGTGTCCGTGCTCCATGGAGGAGGTGGGCCGCTTATGGCGGGATGCAGGCGTCCTGCGGGGCTCAAGGGACGGCGTGGGCACTCCCCGGGCGAGAGAGGGCACCAGGGAATATGCCCAGCCCTGGCCCCCGTGGCTCCAGTGGCCTCCCTAGGCTCCTGCCGTGGGGCCTGGTCCCGCTCACCTGGGCCCAGGTTCTCCGCAGGTGAATGCCTTTTGCGGACAGCAAGGACCACAGGCCGCGGATGCCTTCACGGGAGGGGGGTTCGAGCTCTGTGGGACCCGGGTCCCAGCGGACACAGTCCCTTCTCGCGAAGTCCAGCCCAGACTTTAGAGAGTAGAAGCGTCTCGGTGCAGGTTTGCCGCCTCGGGGCAGGGTGGGGCCGTTTGAGCCAAGAAAGACTCTCAGCCCCCCAGGCAGGTCTCAGGCCCGAGTCCCCCCGGGAGACGGGGTCCCTGGGCGTGGGTCCGGCCCGCCCGGGCCCCTGCCCACCAGGCGCGGAACCCTGGCCCGCCCCTCATCGAGGCCCCGGGGCCCTAGTTCTTCCCCGGCACTCTGCCTCTGCCGGGGGTGGGAGTCGCGCTGGCACTTGTGGTCCACGGGAAAAGGAACGGACCTGCTGGGTGGCGGGCAGAGCTTCCAGTTCCACGGACAGGACCCCAGGGACTCTGTGAAGCAGGCCTGATATGTCCAGGGTGGGGCCCGTTGCCCCGAGGGAGGCTTCTGGTGGGGCTGCCTGCCCTCTGCCATGCCGGGTCCCGCGTCTTGGCCCGAAACCGGCCAGCGGCGGCTCTGACAAATGCCATCTCCTGGGGGCCTCCCCCTGTTCCTCCATCCGTAAGGGGCGACCCCCTTACGGATGGAGGAACAGGGGGATCTTCGCAGTGGGGCGGTCGGGACGGAGGGGTCTGCGCGCCTCCAGCCACTTAGCCCAGTGACGCGCAGCCCGGGCCCAGAGTTCCAAGCTCCATGGAGGCAGGGGGCCTCTTATCACGGGAAGCAGGTGTCTAGCGGGGCTCCAGGGACGGCGTGGGCACTCTCTAGGCGAGAGAGGGTGCCCGTGCCCCGAGAGAGCCCCGGCGAGAGCCCGAGGCCTGGCCGCAGAGGCTGCCGTTGCCTCCCCCGGGCTCCTACCATGGGGCCTGGCCCTGCTCTCCCGAGGCCCTGGTTCGCCGCAGTGTGAATGCCTTTTGCGGACGCCAAGGACAGGAGGCCGCCGATTCCCTCACAGAGGTGGGGGTTCGAGCTCTGGGGGACTGAGGTCGCAGCGGTCTCACTCCATTTTTGGGTGCTTCTGCACAGACTGGAGGGTTGAAGCGGCTGGGCCCAAGTCTGCCGCCTTGTGGCAGGGTGGGGGGCGTTGCAGGCGAAGCAAGGCTCTTAGCCTCCCAGGCGGGGCACAGGCCAGACTCCCCACAGGAGAACAGGTCCGTTGAGGAGGGTCCCGCCAGCCCGCCCGCTCCCGCCCGCCGGGACCCGCTCCACCTGGCGCGGAACCGTGGCCGGCCCCTCTTCCCGGCCCCAGGTCCCTAGTTCTTCCCTGGCACTCTGCCTCTGCGGGGGTGGGAGAGCTGCTGGGAAGTGTGGTCCACGGGAAAACGCACGGTCCTCTGGATGGCAGGGAGGGCTTCCGTTAACTCTGACACCAGCCCAGGGACCCTGTGAACCTGGCCTGATATCTCAAGGGGGGGTGGGGGGGCACGTTGCCCGGAGGGATGCTTGTGGTGGGGGGGCCTGCTTGCGCCTGCGCGGCCCCGCCTCTTGGCCCGTAAACCACCCGCCCGCGGCTCAGACATAAGCCATCTCCTGGGCGCCTCCCCCCTGTTCTTCCATCCGTAAAGGGGGACCCCTTTACGGATGGAAGAACAGGGGGATCTTCGCAGTGGCGGGGACGGGACGGAGGGGTCTGCGGGTTTGCCGCCACGTAGGCCAGTTACTCGCACCCCGGCCCCCTGTGTCCGTGCTCCATGGAGGAGGTGGGACGCTTATGGCGGGATGCAGGCCTCCTGCGGGGCTCAAGGGACGGCGTGGGCGCTCCCCGGGCGAGAGAGGGCACCCGGGACCCGAGAGAGCACCCGGGAAAATGCCCAGCCCTGGCCCCCGTGGCTCCAGTGGCCTCCCTAGGCTCCTGCCGTGGGGCCTGGTCCCGCTCACCTGGGCCCAGGTTCTCCGCAGGTGAATGCCTTTTGCGGACAGCAAGGACCACAGGCCGCGGATGCCTTCACGGGGAGGGGGGTTCGAGCTCTGTGGGACCCGGGTCCCAGCGGACACAGTCCCTTCTCGCGAAGTCCAGCCCAGACTTTAGAGAGTAGAAGCGTCTCGGTGCAGGTTTGCCGCCTCGGGGCAGGGTGGGGCCGTTTGAGCCAAGAAAGACTCTCAGCCCCCCAGGCAGGTCTCAGGCCCGAGTCCCCCCGGGAGACGGGGTCCCTGGGCGTGGGTCCGGCCCGCCCGGGCCCCTGCCCACCAGGCGCGGAACCCTGGCCCGCCCCTCATCGAGGCCCCGGGGCCCTAGTTCTTCCCCGGCACTCTGCCTCTGCCGGGGTGGGAGACGCGCTGGCACTTGTGGTCCACGGGAAAAGGAACGGACCTCTGGGTGGCGGGCAGAGCTTCCAGTTCCACGGACAGGACCCCAGGGACTCTGTGAAGCAGGCCTGATATGTCCAGGGTGGGGCCCGTTGCCCCGAGGGAGGCTTCTGGTGGGGCTGCCTGCCCTCTGCCTGCCGGGTCCCGCGTCTTGGCCCGAAACCGGCCAGCGGCGGCTCTGACAAATGCCATCTCCTGGGGGCCTCCCCCCTGTTCCTCCATCCGTAAGGGGCGACCCCCTTACGGATGGAGGAACAGGGGGATCTTCGCAGTGGGGCGGTCGGGACGGAGGGGTCTGCGCGCCTCCAGCCACTTAGCCCAGTGACGCGCAGCCCGGGCCCAGAGTTCCAAGCTCCATGGAGGCAGGGGGCCTCTTATCACGGGAAGCAGGTGTCTCGCGGGGCTCCAGGGACGGCGTGGGCACTCTCTAGGCGAGAGAGGGTGCCCGTGCCCCGAGAGAGCCCCGGCGAGAGCCCGAGGCCTGGCCGCAGAGGCTGCCGTTGCCTCCCCCGGGCTCCTACCATGGGGCCTGGCCCTGCTCTCCCGAGGCCCTGGTTCGCCGCAGGTGAATGCCTTTTGCGGACGCCAAGGACAGGAGGCCGCCGATTCCCTCACAGAGGTGGGGGTTCGAGCTCTGGGGGACTGAGGTCGCAGCGGTCTCACTCCATTTTTGGGTGCTTCTGCACAGACTGGAGGGTTGAAGCGGCTGGGCCCAAGTCTGCCGCCTTGTGGCAGGGTGGGGGCGTTGCAGGCGAAGCAAGGCTCTTAGCCTCCCAGGCGGGGCACAGGCCAGACTCCCCACAGGAGAACAGGTCCGTTGAGGAGGGTCCCGCCAGCCCGCCCGCCCGCCCGCCGGGACCCGCTCCACCTGGCGCGGAACCGTGGCCGGCCCCTCTTCCCGGCCCCAGGTCCCTAGTTCTTCCCTGGCACTCTGCCTCTGCGGGGGTGGGAGAGCTGCTGGGAAGTGTGGTCCACGGGAAAACGCACGGTCCTCTGGATGGCAGGGAGGGCTTCCGTTAACTCTGACACCAGCCCAGGGACCCTGTGAACCTGGCCTGATATCTCAAGGGGGGGTGGGGGGGCACGTTGCCCGGAGGGATGCTTGTGGTGGGGGGGCCTGCTTGCGCCTGCGCGGCCCCGCCTCTTGGCCCGTAAACCACCCGCCCGCGGCTCAGACATAAGCCATCTCCTGGGCGCCTCCCCCCTGTTCTTCCATCCGTAAAGGGGGACCCCTTTACGGATGGAAGAACAGGGGGATCTTCGCAGTGGCGGGGACGGGACGGAGGGGTCTGCGGGTTTGCCGCCACGTAGGCCAGTTACTCGCACCCCGGCCCCCTGTGTCCGTGCTCCATGGAGGAGGTGGGACGCTTATGGCGGGATGCAGGCCTCCTGCGGGGCTCAAGGGACGGCGTGGGCGCTCCCCGGGCGAGAGAGGGCACCCGGGACCCGAGAGAGCACCCGGGAAAATGCCCAGCCCTGGCCCCCGTGGCTCCAGTGGCCTCCCTAGGCTCCTGCCGTGGGGCCTGGTCCCGCTCACCTGGGCCCAGGTTCTCCGCAGGTGAATGCCTTTTGCGGACAGCAAGGACCACAGGCCGCGGATGCCTTCACGGGGAGGGGGGTTCGAGCTCTGTGGGACCCGGGTCCCAGCGGACACAGTCCCTTCTCGCGAAGTCCAGCCCAGACTTTAGAGAGTAGAAGCGTCTCGGTGCAGGTTTGCCGCCTCGGGGCAGGGTGGGGCCGTTTGAGCCAAGAAAGACTCTCAGCCCCCCAGGCAGGTCTCAGGCCCGAGTCCCCCCGGGAGACGGGGTCCCTGGGCGTGGGTCCGGCCCGCCCGGGCCCCTGCCCACCAGGCGCGGAACCCTGGCCCGCCCCTCATCGAGGCCCCGGGGCCCTAGTTCTTCCCCGGCACTCTGCCTCTGCCGGGGTGGGAGACGCGCTGGCACTTGTGGTCCACGGGAAAAGGAACGGACCTCTGGGTGGCGGGCAGAGCTTCCAGTTCCACGGACAGGACCCCAGGGACTCTGTGAAGCAGGCCTGATATGTCCAGGGTGGGGCCCGTTGCCCCGAGGGAGGCTTCTGGTGGGGCTGCCTGCCCTCTGCCTGCCGGGTCCCGCGTCTTGGCCCGAAACCGGCCAGCGGCGGCTCTGACAAATGCCATCTCCTGGGGGCCTCCCCCCTGTTCCTCCATCCGTAAGGGGCGACCCCCTTACGGATGGAGGAACAGGGGGATCTTCGCAGTGGGGCGGTCGGGACGGAGGGGTCTGCGCGCCTCCAGCCACTTAGCCCAGTGACGCGCAGCCCGGGCCCAGAGTTCCAAGCTCCATGGAGGCAGGGGGCCTCTTATCACGGGAAGCAGGTGTCTCGCGGGGCTCCAGGGACGGCGTGGGCACTCTCTAGGCGAGAGAGGGTGCCCGTGCCCCGAGAGAGCCCCGGCGAGAGCCCGAGGCCTGGCCGCAGAGGCTGCCGTTGCCTCCCCCGGGCTCCTACCATGGGGCCTGGCCCTGCTCTCCCGAGGCCCTGGTTCGCCGCAGGTGAATGCCTTTTGCGGACGCCAAGGACAGGAGGCCGCCGATTCCCTCACAGAGGTGGGGGTTCGAGCTCTGGGGGACTGAGGTCGCAGCGGTCTCACTCCATTTTTGGGTGCTTCTGCACAGACTGGAGGGTTGAAGCGGCTGGGCCCAAGTCTGCCGCCTTGTGGCAGGGTGGGGGCGTTGCAGGCGAAGCAAGGCTCTTAGCCTCCCAGGCGGGGCACAGGCCAGACTCCCCACAGGAGAACAGGTCCGTGGACGAGGGTCCCGCCCGCCCTTCCGCCCGCCCGCCGGGACCCGCTCCACCTGGCGCGGAACCGTGGCCGGCCCCTCTTCCCGGCCCCAGGTCCCTAGTTCTTCCCTGGCACTCTGCCTCTGCGGGGGTGGGAGAGCTGCTGGGAAGTGTGGTCCACGGGAAAACGCACGGTCCTCTGGATGGCAGGGAGGGCTTCCGTTAACTCTGACACCAGCCCAGGGACCCTGTGAACCTGGCCTGATATCTCAAGGGGGGGGGGGCACGTTGCCCGGAGGGAGGCTTGTGGTGGGGGGGCCTGCTTGCGCCTGCGCGGCCCCGCCTCTTGGCCCGTAAACCACCCAGCCGCGGCTCGGACAAAAGCCATCTCCTGGGCGCCTCCCCCCTGTTCTTCCATCCGTAAAGGGGGACCCCTGTACGGATGGAAGAACAGGGGGATCTTCGCAGTGGCGGGGACGGGACGGAGGGGTCTGCGGGTTTGCCGCCACGTAGGCCAGTTGCTCGCACCACGGCCCCCTGTGTCCGTGCTCCATGGAGGAGGTGGGCCGCTTATGGCGGGATGCAGGCGTCCTGCGGGGCTCAAGGGACGGCGTGGGCACTCCCCGGGCGAGAGAGGGCACCCGGGAAAATGCCCAGCCCTGGCCCCCGTGGCTCCAGTGGCCTCCCTAGGCTCCTGCCGTGGGGCCTGGTCCCGCTCACCTGGGCCCAGGTTCTCCGCAGGTGAATGCCTTTTGCGGACAGCAAGGACCACAGGCCGCGGATGCCTTCACGGGGAGGGGGGTTCGAGCTCTGTGGGACCCGGGTCCCAGCGGACACAGTCCCTTCTCGCGAAGTCCAGCCCAGACTTTAGAGAGTAGAAGCGTCTCGGTGCAGGTTTGCCGCCTCGGGGCAGGGTGGGGCCGTTTGAGCCAAGAAAGACTCTCAGCCCCCCAGGCAGGTCTCAGGCCCGAGTCCCCCCGGGAGACGGGGTCCCTGGGCGTGGGTCCGGCCCGCCCGGGCCCCTGCCCACCAGGCGCGGAACCCTGGCCCGCCCCTCATCGAGGCCCCGGGGCCCTAGTTCTTCCCCGGCACTCTGCCTCTGCCGGGGTGGGAGACGCGCTGGCACTTGTGGTCCACGGGAAAAGGAACGGACCTCTGGGTGGCGGGCAGAGCTTCCAGTTCCACGGACAGGACCCCAGGGACTCTGTGAAGCAGGCCTGATATGTCCAGGGTGGGGCCCGTTGCCCCGAGGGAGGCTTCTGGTGGGGCTGCCTGCCCTCTGCCTGCCGGGTCCCGCGTCTTGGCCCGAAACCGGCCAGCGGCGGCTCTGACAAATGCCATCTCCTGGGGGCCTCCCCCCTGTTCCTCCATCCGTAAGGGGCGACCCCCTTACGGATGGAGGAACAGGGGGATCTTCGCAGTGGGGCGGTCGGGACGGAGGGGTCTGCGCGCCTCCAGCCACTTAGCCCAGTGACCCGCAGCCCGGCCCCAGAGTTCCAAGCTCCATGGAGGCAGGGGGCCTCTTATCACGGGAAGCAGGTGTCTCGCGGGGCTCCAGGGACGGCGTGGGCACTCTCTAGGCGAGAGAGGGTGCCCGTGCCCCGAGAGAGCCCCGGCGAGAGCCCGAGGCCTGGCCGCAGAGGCTGCCGTTGCCTCCCCCGGGCTCCTACCATGGGGCCTGGCCCTGCTCTCCCGAGGCCCTGGTTCGCCGCAGGTGAATGCCTTTTGCGGACGCCAAGGACAGGAGGCCGCCGATTCCCTCACAGAGGTGGGGGTTCGAGCTCTGGGGGACTGAGGTCGCAGCGGTCTCACTCCATTTTTGGGTGCTTCTGCACAGACTGGAGGGTTGAAGCGGCTGGGCCCAAGTCTGCCGCCTTGTGGCAGGGTGGGGGCGTTGCAGGCGAAGCAAGGCTCTTAGCCTCCCAGGCGGGGCACAGGCCAGACTCCCCACAGGAGAACAGGTCCGTGGACGAGGGTCCCGCCCGCCCGCCCGCCCGCCGGGACCCGCTCCACCTGGCGCGGAACCGTGGCCGGCCCCTCTTCCCGGCCCCAGGTCCCTAGTTCTTCCCTGGCACTCTGCCTCTGCGGGGGTGGGAGAGCTGCTGGGAAGTGTGGTCCACGGGAAAACGCACGGTCCTCTGGATGGCAGGGAGGGCTTCCGTTAACTCTGACACCAGCCCAGGGACCCTGTGAACCTGGCCTGATATCTCAAGGGGGGGGGGGCACGTTGCCCGGAGGGAGGCTTGTGGTGGGGGGGCCTGGTTGCGCCTGCGCGGCCCCGCCTCTTGGCCCGTAAACCACCCAGCCGCGGCTCGGACAAAAGCCATCTCCTGGGCGCCTCCCCCCTGTTCTTCCATCCGTAAAGGGGGACCCCTGTACGGATGGAAGAACAGGGGGATCTTCGCAGTGGCGGGGACGGGACGGAGGGGTCTGCGGGTTTGCCGCCACGTAGGCCAGTTGCTCGCACCACGGCCCCCTGTGTCCGTGCTCCATGGAGGAGGTGGGCCGCTTATGGCGGGATGCAGGCGTCCTGCGGGGCTCAAGGGACGGCGTGGGCACTCCCCGGGCGAGAGAGGGCACCCGGGAAAATGCCCAGCCCTGGCCCCCGTGGCTCCAGTGGCCTCCCTAGGCTCCTGCCGTGGGGCCTGGTCCCGCTCACCTGGACCCAGGTTCTCCGCAGGTGAATGCCTTTTGCGGACAGCAAGGACCACAGGCCGCGGATGCCTTCACGGGGAGGGGGGTTCGAGCTCTGTGGGACCCGGGTCCCAGCGGACACATTCCCTTCTCGCGACGTCCAGCCCAGACTTTAGAGAGTAGAAGCGTCTCGGTGCAGGTTGGCCGCCTCGGGGCAGGGTGGGGCCGTTTGAGCCAAGAAAGACTCTCAGCCCCCCAGGCAGGTCTCAGGCCCGAGTCCCCCCGGGAGACGGGGTCCCTGGGCGTGGGTCCGGCCCGCCCGGGCCCCTGCCCACCAGGCGCGGAACCCTGGCCCGCCCCTCATCGAGGCCCCGGGGCCCTAGTTCTTCCCCGGCACTCTGCCTCTGCCGGGGTGGGAGACGCGCTGGCAAGTGTGGTCCACGGGAAAAGGAACGGACCTCTGGGTGGCGGGCAGAGCTTCCAGTTCCACGGACAGGACCCCAGGGACTCTGTGAAGCGGGCCTGATATGTCCGGGGTGGGGCCCGTTGCCCCGAGGGAGGCTTCTGGTGGGGCTGCCTGCCCTCTGCCTGCCGGGTCCCGCGTCTTGGCCCGAAACCGGCCAGCGGCGGCTCTGACAAATGCCATCTCCTGGGGGCCTCCCCCCTGTTCCTCCATCCGTAAGGGGCGACCCCCTTACGGATGGAGGAACAGGGGGATCTTCGCAGTGGGGCGGTCGGGACGGAGGGGTCTGCGCGTCTCCAGCCACTTAGCCCAGTGACCCGCAGCCCGGCCCCAGAGTTCCAAGCTCCATGGAGGCAGGGGGCCTCTTATCACGGGAAGCAGGTGTCTCGCGGGGCTCCAGGGACGGCGTGGGCACTCTCTAGGCGAGAGAGGGTGCCCGTGCCCCGAGAGAGCCCCGGCGAGAGCCCGAGGCCTGGCCGCAGAGGCTGCCGTTGCCTCCCCCGGGCTCCTACCATGGGGCCTGGCCCTGCTCTCCCGAGGCCCTGGTTCGCCGCAGGTGAATGCCTTTTGCGGACGCCAAGGACAGGAGGCCGCCGATTCCCTCACAGAGGTGGGGGTTCGAGCTCTGGGGGACTGAGGTCGCAGCGGTCTCACTCCATTTTTGGGTGCTTCTGCACAGACTGGAGGGTTGAAGCGGCTGGGCCCAAGTCTGCCGCCTTGTGGCAGAGTGGGGGCGTTGCAGGCGAAGCAAGGCTCTCAGCCTCCCAGGCGGGGCACAGGCCAGACTCCCCACAGGAGAACAGGTCCGTGGACGAGGGTCCCGCTCGCCCTTCCGCCCGCCCGCCGGGACCCGCTCCACCTGGCGCGGAACCGTGGCCGGCCCCTCTTCCCGGCCCCAGGTCCCTAGTTCTTCCCTGGCAGTCTGCCTCTGCGGGGGTGGGAGAGCTGCTGGGAAGTGTGGTCCACGGGAAAACGCACGGTCCTCTGGATGGCAGGGAGGGCTTCCGTTAACTCTGACACCAGCCCAGGGACCCTGTGAACCTGGCCTGATATCTCAAGGGGCGGGGGGGGGGCACGTTGCCCGGAGGGATGCTTGTGGTGGGGGGGCCTGCTTGCGCCTGCGCGGCCCCGCCTCTTGGCCCGTAAACCACCCGGCCGCGGCTCGGACAAAAGCCATCTCCTGGGCGCCTCCCCCCTGTTCTTCCATCCGTAAAGGGGGACCCCTTTACGGATGGAAGAACAGGGGGATCTTCGCAGTGGCGGGGACGGGACGGAGGGGTCTGCGGGTTTGCCGCCACGTAGGCCAGTTGCTCGCACCCCGGCCCCCTGTGTCCGAGCTCCATGGAGGAGGTGGGCCGCTTATGGCGGGATGCAGGCGTCCTGCGGGGCTCAAGGGACGGCGTGGGCGCTCCCCGGGCGAGAGAGGGCACCCGGGACCCGAGAGAGCACCCGGGAAAATGCCCAGCCCTGGCCCCCGTGGCTCCAGTGGCCTCCCTAGGCTCCTGCCGTGGGGCCTGGTCCCGCTCACCTGGGCCCAGGTTCTCCGCAGGTGAATGCCTTTTGCGGACAGCAAGGACCACAGGCCGCGGATGCCTTCACGGGGAGGGGGGTTCGAGCTCTGTGGGACCCGGGTCCCAGCGGACACAGTCCCTTCTCGCGAAGTCCAGCCCAGACTTTAGAGAGTAGAAGCGTCTCGGTGCAGGTTTGCCGCCTCGGGGCAGGGTGGGGCCGTTTGAGCCAAGAAAGACTCTCAGCCCCCCAGGCAGGTCTCAGGCCCGAGTCCCCCCGGGAGACGGGGTCCCTGGGCGTGGGTCCGGCCCGCCCGGGCCCCTGCCCACCAGGCGCGGAACCCTGGCCCGCCCCTCATCGAGGCCCCGGGGCCCTAGTTCTTCCCCGGCACTCTGCCTCTGCCGGGGTGGGAGACGCGCTGGCAAGTGTGGTCCACGGGAAAAGGAACGGACCTCTGGGTGGCGGGCAGAGCTTCCAGTTCCACGGACAGGACCCCAGGGACTCTGTGAAGCAGGCCTGATATGTCCAGGGTGGGGCCCGTTGCCCCGAGGGAGGCTTCTGGTGGGGCTGCCTGCCCTCTGCCTGCCGGGTCCCGCGTCTTGGCCCGAAACCGGCCAGCGGCGGCTCTGACAAATGCCATCTCCTGGGGGCCTCCCCCCTGTTCCTCCATCCGTAAGGGGCGACCCCCTTACGGATGGAGGAACAGGGGGATCTTCGCAGTGGGGCGGTCGGGACGGAGGGGTCTGCGCGTCTCCAGCCACTTAGCCCAGTGACCCGCAGCCCGGCCCCAGAGTTCCAAGCTCCATGGAGGCAGGGGGCCTCTTATCACGGGAAGCAGGTGTCTCGCGGGGCTCCAGGGACGGCGTGGGCACTCTCTAGGCGAGAGAGGGTGCCCGTGCCCCGAGAGAGCCCCGGCGAGAGCCCGAGGCCTGGCCGCAGAGGCTGCCGTTGCCTCCCCAGGGCTCCTACCATGGGGCCTGGCCCTGCTCTCCCGAGGCCCTGGTTCGCCGCAGGTGAATGCCTTTTGCGGACGCCAAGGACAGGAGTCCGCCGATTCCCTCACAGAGGTGGGGGTTCGAGCTCTCGGGGACTGAGGTCGCAGCGGTCTCACTCCATTTTTGGGTGCTTCTGCACAGACTGGAGGGTTGAAGCGGCTGGGCCCAAGTCTGCCGCCTTGTGGCAGGGTGGGGGCGTTGCAGGCGAAGCAAGGCTCTTAGCCTCCCAGGCGGGGCACAGGCCAGACTCCCCACAGGAGAACAGGTCCGTGGACGAGGGTCCCGCCCGCCCGCCCGCCCGCCCGCCGGGACCCGCTCCACCTGGCGCGGAACCGTGGCCGGCCCCTCTTCCCGGCCCCAGGTCCCTAGTTCTTCCCTGGCAGTCTGCCTCTGCGGGGGTGGGAGAGCTGCTGGGAAGTGTGGTCCACGGGAAAACGCACGGTCCTCTGGATGGCAGGGAGGGCTTCCGTTAACTCTGACACCAGCCCAGGGACCCTGTGAACCTGGCCTGATATCTCAAGGGGGGGTGGGGGGGCACCTTGCCCGGAGGGATGCTTGTGGTGGGGGGGCCTGCTTGCGCCTGCGCGGCCCCGCCTCTTGGCCCGTAAACCACCCGGCCGCGGCTCGGACAAAAGCCATCTCCTGGGCGCCTCCCCCCTGTTCTTCCATCCGTAAAGGGGGACCCCTTTACGGATGGAAGAACAGGGGGATCTTCGCAGTGGCGGGGACGGGACGGAGGGGTCTGCGGGTTTGCCGCCACGTAGGCCAGTTGCTCGCACCCCGGCCCCCTGTGTCCGTGCTCCATGGAGGAGGTGGGCCGCTTATGGCGGGATGCAGGCGTCCTGCGGGGCTCAAGGGACGGCGTGGGCGCTCCCCGGGCGAGAGAGGGCACCCGGGATCCGAGAGAGCACCCGGGAAAATGCCCAGCCCTGGCCCCCGTGGCTCCAGTGGCCTCCCTAGGCTCCTGCCGTGGGGCCTGGTCCCGCTCACCTGGGCCCAGGTTCTCCGCAGGTGAATGCCTTTTGCGGACAGCAAGGACCACAGGCCGCGGATGCCTTCACGGGGAGGGGGGTTCGAGCTCTGTGGGACCCGGGTCCCAGCGGACACAGTCCCTTCTCGCGAAGTCCAGCCCAGACTTTAGAGAGTAGAAGCGTCTCGGTGCAGGTTTGCCGCCTCGGGGCAGGGTGGGGCCGTTTGAGCCAAGAAAGACTCTCAGCCCCCCAGGCAGGTCTCAGGCCCGAGTCCCCCCGGGAGACGGGGTCCCTGGGCGTGGGTCCGGCCCGCCTGGGCCCCTGCCCACCAGGCGCGGAACCCTGGCCCGCCCCTCATCGAGGCCCCGGGGCCCTAGTTCTTCCCCGGCACTCTGCCTCTGCCGGGGTGGGAGACGCGCTGGCAAGTGTGGTCCACGGGAAAAGGAACGGACCTCTGGGTGGCGAGCAGAGCTTCCAGTTCCACGGACAGGACCCCAGGGACTCTGTGAAGCAGGCCTGATATGTCCAGGGTGGGGCCCGTTGCCCCGAGGGAGGCTTCTGGTGGGGCTGCCTGCCCTCTGCCTGCCGGGTCCCGCGTCTTGGCCCGAAACCGGCCAGCGGAGGCTCTGACAAATGCCATCTCCTGGGGGCCTCCCCCCTGTTCCTCCATCCGTAAGGGGCGACCCCCTTACGGATGGAGGAACAGGGGGATCTTCGCAGTGGGGCGGTCGGGACGGAGGGGTCTGCGCGTCTCCAGCCACTTAGCCCAGTGACCCGCAGCCCGGCACCAGAGTTCCAAGCTCCATGGAGGCAGGGGGCCTCTTATCACGGGAAGCAGGTGTCTCGCGGGGCTCCAGGGACGGCGTGGGCACTCTCTAGGCGAGAGAGGGTGCCCGTGCCCCGAGAGAGCCCCGGCGAGAGCCCGAGGCCTGGCCGCAGAGGCTGCCGTTGCCTCCCCCGGGCTCCTACCATGGGGCCTGGCCCTGCTCTCCCGAGGCCCTGGTTCGCCGCAGGTGAATGCCTTTTGCGGACGCCAAGGACAGGAGGCCGCCGATTCCCTCACAGAGGTGGGGGTTCGAGCTCTGGGGGACTGAGGTCGCAGCGGTCTCACTCCATTTTTGGGTGCTTCTGCACAGACTGGAGGGTTGAAGCGGCTGGGCCCAAGTCTGCCGCCTTGTGGCAGGGTGGGGGCGTTGCAGGCGAAGCAAGGCTCTCAGCCTCCCAGGCGGGGCACAGGCCAGACTCCCCACAGGAGAACAGGTCCGTGGACGAGGGTCCCGCCCGCCCGCCCGCCCGCCCGCCGGGACCCGCTCCACCTGGCGCGGAACCGTGGCCGGCCCCTCTTCCCGGCCCCAGGTCCCTAGTTCTTCCCTGGCACTCTGCCTCTGCGGGGGTGGGAGAGCTGCTGGGAAGTGTGGTCCACGGGAAAACGCACGGTCCTCTGGATGGCAGGGAGGGCTTCCGTTAACTCTGACACCAGCCCAGGGACCCTGTGAACCTGGCCTGATATCTCAAGGGGGGGTGGGGGGGCACGTTGCCCGGAGGGATGCTTGTGGTGGGGGGGCCTGCTTGCGCCTGCGCGGCCCCGCCTCTTGGCCCGTAAACCACCCGGCCGCGGCTCGGACAAAAGCCATCTCCTGGGCGCCTCCCCCCTGTTCTTCCATCCGTAAAGGGGGACCCCTTTACGGATGGAAGAACAGGGGGATCTTCGCAGTGGCGGGGACGGGACGGAGGGGTCTGCGGGTTTGCCGCCACGTAGGCCAGTTGCTCGCACCCCGGCCCCCTGTGTCCGTGCTCCATGGAGGAGGTGGGACGCTTATGGCGGGATGCAGGCCTCCTGCGGGGCTCAAGGGACGGCGTGGGCGCTCCCCGGGCGAGAGAGGGCACCCGGGACCCGAGAGAGCACCCGGGAAAATGCCCAGCCCTGGCCCCCGTGGCTCCAGTGGCCTCCCTAGGCTCCTGCCGTGGGGCCTGGTCCCGCTCACCTGGGCCCAGGTTCTCCGCAGGTGAATGCCTTTTGCGGACAGCAAGGACCACAGGCCGCGGATGCCTTCACGGGGAGGGGGGTTCGAGCTCTGTGGGACCCGGGTCCCAGCGGACACAGTCCCTTCTCGCGAAGTCCAGCCCAGACTTTAGAGAGTAGAAGCGTCTCGGTGCAGGTTTGCCGCCTCGGGGCAGGGTGGGGCCGTTTGAGCCAAGAAAGACTCTCAGCCCCCCAGGCAGGTCTCAGGCCCGAGTCCCCCCGGGAGACGGGGTCCCTGGGCGTGGGTCCGGCCCGCCCGGGCCCCTGCCCACCAGGCGCGGAACCCTGGCCCGCCCCTCATCGAGGCCCCGGGGCCCTAGTTCTTCCCCGGCACTCTGCCTCTGCCGGGGTGGGAGACGCGCTGGCACTTGTGGTCCACGGGAAAAGGAACGCACCTCTGGGTGGCGGGCAGAGCTTCCAGTTCCACGGACAGGACCCCAGGGACTCTGTGAAGCAGGCCTGATATGTCCAGGGTGGGGCCCGTTGCCCCGAGGGAGGCTTCTGGTGGGGCTGCCTGCCCTCTGCCTGCCGGGTCCCGCGTCTTGGCCCGAAACCGGCCAGCGGCGGCTCTGACAAATGCCATCTCCTGGGGGCCTCCCCCCTGTTCCTCCATCCGTAAGGGGCGACCCCCTTACGGATGGAGGAACAGGGGGATCTTCGCAGTGGGGCGGTCGGGACGGAGGGGTCTGCGCGCCTCCAGCCACTTAGCCCAGTGACGCGCAGCCCGGGCCCAGAGTTCCAAGCTCCATGGAGGCAGGGGGCCTCTTATCACGGGAAGCAGGTGTCTCGCGGGGCTCCAGGGACGGCGTGGGCACTCTCTAGGCGAGAGAGGGTGCCCGTGCCCCGAGAGAGCCCCGGCGAGAGCCCGAGGCCTGGCCGCAGAGGCTGCCGTTGCCTCCCCCGGGCTCCTACCATGGGGCCTGGCCCTGCTCTCCCGAGGCCCTGGTTCGCCGCAGGTGAATGCCTTTTGCGGACGCCAAGGACAGGAGGCCGCCGATTCCCTCACAGAGGTGGGGGTTCGAGCTCTGGGGGACTGAGGTCGCAGCGGTCTCACTCCATTTTTGGGTGCTTCTGCACAGACTGGAGGGTTGAAGCGGCTGGGCCCAAGTCTGCCGCCTTGTGGCAGGGTGGGGGCGTTGCAGGCGAAGCAAGGCTCTTAGCCTCCCAGGCGGGGCACAGGCCAGACTCCCCACAGGAGAACAGGTCCGTGGACGAGGGTCCCGCCCGCCCTTCCGCCCGCCCGCCGGGACCCGCTCCACCTGGCGCGGAACCGTGGCCGGCCCCTCTTCCCGGCCCCAGGTCCCTAGTTCTTCCCTGGCACTCTGCCTCTGCGGGGGTGGGAGAGCTGCTGGGAAGTGTGGTCCACGGGAAAACGCACGGTCCTCTGGATGGCAGGGAGGGCTTCCGTTAACTCTGACACCAGCCCAGGGACCCTGTGAACCTGGCCTGATATCTCAAGGGGGGGGGGGGGCACGTTGCCCGGAGGGAGGCTTGTGGTGGGGGGGCCTGCTTGCGCCTGCGCGGCCCCGCCTCTTGGCCCATAAACCACCCAGCCGCGGCTCGGACAAAAGCCATCTCCTGGGCGCCTCCCCCCTGTTCTTCCATCCGTAAAGGGGGACCCCTGTACGGATGGAAGAACAGGGGGATCTTCGCAGTGGCGGGGACGGGACGGAGGGGTCTGCGGGTTTGCCGCCACGTAGGCCAGTTGCTCGCACCACGGCCCCCTGTGTCCGTGCTCCATGGAGGAGGTGGGCCGCTTATGGCGGGATGCAGGCGTCCTGCGGGGCTCAAGGGACGGCGTGGGCACTCCCCGGGCGAGAGAGGGCACCAGGGAATATGCCCAGCCCTGGCCCCCGTGGCTCCAGTGGCCTCCCTAGGCTCCTGCCGTGGGGCCTGGTCCCGCTCACCTGGGCCCAGGTTCTCCGCAGGTGAATGCCTTTTGCGGACAGCAAGGACCACAGGCCGCGGATGCCTTCACGGGAGGGGGGTTCGAGCTCTGTGGGACCCGGGTCCCAGCGGACACAGTCCCTTCTCGCGAAGTCCAGCCCAGACTTTAGAGAGTAGAAGCGTCTCGGTGCAGGTTTGCCGCCTCGGGGCAGGGTGGGGCCGTTTGAGCCAAGAAAGACTCTCAGCCCCCCAGGCAGGTCTCA
The DNA here is from genome assembly GCF_022682495.2 of Desmodus rotundus. NCBI lineage: Eukaryota > Metazoa > Chordata > Mammalia > Chiroptera > Phyllostomidae > Desmodus > Desmodus rotundus. Next base: position 34,072 of record NW_026527222.1, on the reverse strand, counting down.
GGCCCGAGTCCCCCCGGGAGACGGGGTCCCTGGGCGTGGGTCCGGCCCGCCCGGGCCCCTGCCCACCAGGCGCGGAACCCTGGCCCGCCCCTCATCGAGGCCCCGGGGCCCTAGTTCTTCCCCGGCACTCTGCCTCTGCCGGGGTGGGAGACGCGCTGGCACTTGTGGTCCACGGGAAAAGGAACGGACCTCTGGGTGGCGGGCAGAGCTTCCAGTTCCACGGACAGGACCCCAGGGACTCTGTGAAGCAGGCCTGATATGTCCAGGGTGGGGCCCGTTGCCCCGAGGGAGGCTTCTGGTGGGGCTGCCTGCCCTCTGCCTGCCGGGTCCCGCGTCTTGGCCCGAAACCGGCCAGCGGCGGCTCTGACAAATGCCATCTCCTGGGGGCCTCCCCCCTGTTCCTCCATCCGTAAGGGGCGACCCCCTTACGGATGGAGGAACAGGGGGATCTTCGCAGTGGGGCGGTCGGGACGGAGGGGTCTGCGCGCCTCCAGCCACTTAGCCCAGTGACGCGCAGCCCGGGCCCAGAGTTCCAAGCTCCATGGAGGCAGGGGGCCTCTTATCACGGGAAGCAGGTGTCTCGCGGGGCTCCAGGGACGGCGTGGGCACTCTCTAGGCGAGAGAGGGTGCCCGTGCCCCGAGAGAGCCCCGGCGAGAGCCCGAGGCCTGGCCGCAGAGGCTGCCGTTGCCTCCCCCGGGCTCCTACCATGGGGCCTGGCCCTGCTCTCCCGAGGCCCTGGTTCGCCGCAGGTGAATGCCTTTTGCGGACGCCAAGGACAGGAGGCCGCCGATTCCCTCACAGAGGTGGGGGTTCGAGCTCTGGGGGACTGAGGTCGCAGCGGTCTCACTCCATTTTTGGGTGCTTCTGCACAGACTGGAGGGTTGAAGCGGCTGGGCCCAAGTCTGCCGCCTTGTGGCAGGGTGGGGGCGTTGCAGGCGAAGCAAGGCTCTTAGCCTCCCAGGCGGGGCACAGGCCAGACTCCCCACAGGAGAACAGGTCCGTGGACGAGGGTCCCGCCCGCCCTTCCGCCCGCCCGCCGGGACCCGCTCCACCTGGCGCGGAACCGTGGCCGGCCCCTCTTCCCGGCCCCAGGTCCCTAGTTCTTCCCTGGCACTCTGCCTCTGCGGGGGTGGGAGAGCTGCTGGGAAGTGTGGTCCACGGGAAAACGCACGGTCCTCTGGATGGCAGGGAGGGCTTCCGTTAACTCTGACACCAGCCCAGGGACCCTGTGAACCTGGCCTGATATCTCAAGGGGGGGGGGGCACGTTGCCCGGAGGGAGGCTTGTGGTGGGGGGGCCTGCTTGCGCCTGCGCGGCCCCGCCTCTTGGCCCGTAAACCACCCAGCCGCGGCTCGGACAAAAGCCATCTCCTGGGCGCCTCCCCCCTGTTCTTCCATCCGTAAAGGGGGACCCCTGTACGGATGGAAGAACAGGGGGATCTTCGCAGTGGCGGGGACGGGACGGAGGGGTCTGCGGGTTTGCCGCCACGTAGGCCAGTTGCTCGCACCACGGCCCCCTGTGTCCGTGCTCCATGGAGGAGGTGGGCCGCTTATGGCGGGATGCAGGCGTCCTGCGGGGCTCAAGGGACGGCGTGGGCACTCCCCGGGCGAGAGAGGGCACCCGGGAATATGCCCCGCCCTGGCCCCCGTGGCTCCAGTGGCCTCCCTAGGCTCCTGCCGTGGGGCCTGGTCCCGCTCACCTGGGCCCAGGTTCTCCGCAGGTGAATGCCTTTTGCGGACAGCAAGGACCACAGGCCGCGGATGCCTTCACGGGAGGGGGGTTCGAGCTCTGTGGGACCCGGGTCCCAGCGGACACAGTCCCTTCTCGCGAAGTCCAGCCCAGACTTTAGAGAGTAGAAGCGTCTCGGTGCAGGTTTGCCGCCTCGGGGCAGGGTGGGGCCGTTTGAGCCAAGAAAGACTCTCAGCCCCCCAGGCAGGTCTCAGGCCCGAGTCCCCCCGGGAGACGGGGTCCCTGGGCGTGGGTCCGGCCCGCCCAGGCCCCTGCCCACCAGGCGCGGAACCCTGGCCCGCCCCTCATCGAGGCCCCGGGGCCCTAGTTCTTCCCCGGCACTCTGCCTCTGCCGGGGTGGGAGACGCGCTGGCAAGTGTGGTCCACGGGAAAAGGAACGGACCTCTGGGTGGCGGGCAGAGCTTCCAGTTCCACGGACAGGACCCCAGGGACTCTGTGAAGCAGGCCTGATATGTCCAGGGTGGGGCCCGTTGCCCCGAGGGAGGCTTCTGGTGGGGCTGCCTGCCCTCTGCCTGCCGGGTCCCGCGTCTTGGCCCGAAACCGGCCAGCGGCGGCTCTGACAAATGCCATCTCCTGGGGGCCTCCCCCCTGTTCCTCCATCCGTAAGGGGCGACCCCCTTACGGATGGAGGAACAGGGGGATCTTCGCAGTGGGGCGGTCGGGACGGAGGGGTCTGCGCGCCTCCAGCCACTTAGCCCAGTGACGCGCAGCCCGGGCCCAGAGTTCCAAGCTCCATGGAGGCAGGGGGCCTCTTATCACGGGAAGCAGGTGTCTCGCGGGGCTCCAGGGACGGCGTGGGCACTCTCTAGGCGAGAGAGGGTGCCCGTGCCCCGAGAGAGCCCCGGCGAGAGCCCGAGGCCTGGCCGCAGAGGCTGCCGTTGCCTCCCCCGGGCTCCTACCATGGGGCCTGGCCCTGCTCTCCCGAGGCCCTGGTTCGCCGCAGGTGAATGCCTTTTGCGGACGCCAAGGACAGGAGGCCGCCGATTCCCTCACAGAGGTGGGGGTTCGAGCTCTGGGGGACTGAGGTCGCAGCGGTCTCACTCCATTTTTGGGTGCTTCTGCACAGACTGGAGGGTTGAAGCGGCTGGGCCCAAGTCTGCCGCCTTGTGGCAGGGTGGGGGCGTTGCAGGCGAAGCAAGGCTCTTAGCCTCCCAGGCGGGGCACAGGCCAGACTCCCCACAGGAGAACAGGTCCGTTGAGGAGGGTCCCGCCAGCCCGCCCGCCCGCCCGCCGGGACCCGCTCCACCTGGCGCGGAACCGTGGCCGGCCCCTCTTCCCGGCCCCAGGTCCCTAGTTCTTCCCTGGCACTCTGCCTCTGCGGGGGTGGGAGAGCTGCTGGGAAGTGTGGTCCACGGGAAAACGCACGGTCCTCTGGATGGCAGGGAGGGCTTCCGTTAACTCTGACACCAGCCCAGGGACCCTGTGAACCTGGCCTGATATCTCAAGGGGGGGGGGCACGTTGCCCGGAGGGAGGCTTGTGGTGGGGGGGCCTGCTTGCGCCTGCGCGGCCCCGCCTCTTGGCCCGTAAACCACCCAGCCGCGGCTCGGACAAAAGCCATCTCCTGGGCGCCTCCCCCCTGTTCTTCCATCCGTAAAGGGGGACCCCTGTACGGATGGAAGAACAGGGGGATCTTCGCAGTGGCGGGGACGGGACGGAGGGGTCTGCGGGTTTGCCGCCACGTAGGCCAGTTGCTCGCACCACGGCCCCCTGTGTCCGTGCTCCATGGAGGAGGTGGGCCGCTTATGGCGGGATGCAGGCGTCCTGCGGGGCTCAAGGGACGGCGTGGGCACTCCCCGGGCGAGAGAGGGCACCCGGGAAAATGCCCAGCCCTGGCCCCCGTGGCTCCAGTGGCCTCCCTAGGCTCCTGCCGTGGGGCCTGGTCCCGCTCACCTGGGCCCAGGTTCTCCGCAGGTGAATGCCTTTTGCGGACAGCAAGGACCACAGGCCGCGGATGCCTTCACGGGGAGGGGGGTTCGAGCTCTGTGGGACCCGGGTCCCAGCGGACACAGTCCCTTCTCGCGAAGTCCAGCCCAGACTTTAGAGAGTAGAAGCGTCTCGGTGCAGGTTTGCCGCCTCGGGGCAGGGTGGGGCCGTTTGAGCCAAGAAAGACTCTCAGCCCCCCAGGCAGGTCTCAGGCCCGATTCCCCCCGGTAGACGGGGTCCCTGGGCGTGGGTCCGGCCCGCCCGGGCCCCTGCCCACCAGGCGCGGAACCCTGGCCCGCCCCTCATCGAGGCCCCGGGGCCCTAGTTCTTCCCCGGCACTCTGCCTCTGCCGGGGTGGGAGACGCGCTGGCACTTGTGGTCCACGGGAAAAGGAACGGACCTCTGGGTGGCGGGCAGAGCTTCCAGTTCCACGGACAGGACCCCAGGGACTCTGTGAAGCAGGCCTGATATGTCCAGGGTGGGGCCCGTTGCCCCGAGGGAGGCTTCTGGTGGGGCTGCCTGCCCTCTGCCTGCCGGGTCCCGCGTCTTGGCCCGAAACCGGCCAGCGGCGGCTCTGACAAATGCCATCTCCTGGGGGCCTCCCCCCTGTTCCTCCATCCGTAAGGGGCGACCCCCTTACGGATGGAGGAACAGGGGGATCTTCGCAGTGGGGCGGTCGGGACGGAGGGGTCTGCGCGCCTCCAGCCACTTAGCCCAGTGACCCGCAGCCCGGCCCCAGAGTTCCAAGCTCCATGGAGGCAGGGGGCCTCTTATCACGGGAAGCAGGTGTCTCGCGGGGCTCCAGGGACGGCGTGGGCACTCTCTAGGCGAGAGAGGGTGCCCGTGCCCCGAGAGAGCCCCGGCGAGAGCCCGAGGCCTGGCCGCAGAGGCTGCCGTTGCCTCCCCCGGGCTCCTACCATGGGGCCTGGCCCTGCTCTCCCGAGGCCCTGGTTCGCCGCAGGTGAATGCCTTTTGCGGACGCCAAGGACAGGAGGCCGCCGATTCCCTCACAGAGGTGGGGGTTCGAGCTCTGGGGGACTGAGGTCGCAGCGGTCTCACTCCATTTTTGGGTGCTTCTGCACAGACTGGAGGGTTGAAGCGGCTGGGCCCAAGTCTGCCGCCTTGTGGCAGGGTGGGGGCGTTGCAGGCGAAGCAAGGCTCTTAGCCTCCCAGGCGGGGCACAGGCCAGACTCCCCACAGGAGAACAGGTCCGTGGACGAGGGTCCCGCCCGCCCGCCCGCCCGCCGGGACCCGCTCCACCTGGCGCGGAACCGTGGCCGGCCCCTCTTCCCGGCCCCAGGTCCCTAGTTCTTCCCTGGCACTCTGCCTCTGCGGGGGTGGGAGAGCTGCTGGGAAGTGTGGTCCACGGGAAAACGCACGGTCCTCTGGATGGCAGGGAGGGCTTCCGTTAACTCTGACACCAGCCCAGGGACCCTGTGAACCTGGCCTGATATCTCAAGGGGGGGGGGGGCACGTTGCCCGGAGGGAGGCTTGTGGTGGGGGGGCCTGCTTGCGCCTGCGCGGCCCCGCCTCTTGGCCCGTAAACCACCCAGCCGCGGCTCGGACAAAAGCCATCTCCTGGGCGCCTCCCCCCTGTTCTTCCATCCGTAAAGGGGGACCCCTGTACGGATGGAAGAACAGGGGGATCTTCGCAGTGGCGGGGACGGGACGGAGGGGTCTGCGGGTTTGCCGCCACGTAGGCCAGTTGCTCGCACCACGGCCCCCTGTGTCCGTGCTCCATGGAGGAGGTGGGCCGCTTATGGCGGGATGCAGGCGTCCTGCGGGGCTCAAGGGACGGCGTGGGCACTCCCCGGGCGAGAGAGGGCACCCGGGAAAATGCCCAGCCCTGGCCCCCGTGGCTCCAGTGGCCTCCCTAGGCTCCTGCCGTGGGGCCTGGTCCCGCTCACCTGGACCCAGGTTCTCCGCAGGTGAATGCCTTTTGCGGACAGCAAGGACCACAGGCCGCGGATGCCTTCACGGGGAGGGGGGTTCGAGCTCTGTGGGACCCGGGTCCCAGCGGACACATTCCCTTCTCGCGACGTCCAGCCCAGACTTTAGAGAGTAGAAGCGTCTCGGTGCAGGTTGGCCGCCTCGGGGCAGGGTGGGGCCGTTTGAGCCAAGAAAGACTCTCAGCCCCCCAGGCAGGTCTCAGGCCCGAGTCCCCCCGGGAGACGGGGTCCCTGGGCGTGGGTCCGGCCCGCCCGGGCCCCTGCCCACCAGGCGCGGAACCCTGGCCCGCCCCTCATCGAGGCCCCGGGGCCCTAGTTCTTCCCCGGCACTCTGCCTCTGCCGGGGTGGGAGACGCGCTGGCAAGTGTGGTCCACGGGAAAAGGAACGGACCTCTGGGTGGCGGGCAGAGCTTCCAGTTCCACGGACAGGACCCCAGGGACTCTGTGAAGCGGGCCTGATATGTCCGGGGTGGGGCCCGTTGCCCCGAGGGAGGCTTCTGGTGGGGCTGCCTGCCCTCTGCCTGCCGGGTCCCGCGTCTTGGCCCGAAACCGGCCAGCGGCGGCTCTGACAAATGCCATCTCCTGGGGGCCTCCCCCCTGTTCCTCCATCCGTAAGGGGCGACCCCCTTACGGATGGAGGAACAGGGGGATCTTCGCAGTGGGGCGGTCGGGACGGAGGGGTCTGCGCGTCTCCAGCCACTTAGCCCAGTGACCCGCAGCCCGGCCCCAGAGTTCCAAGCTCCATGGAGGCAGGGGGCCTCTTATCACGGGAAGCAGGTGTCTCGCGGGGCTCCAGGGACGGCGTGGGCACTCTCTAGGCGAGAGAGGGTGCCCGTGCCCCGAGAGAGCCCCGGCGAGAGCCCGAGGCCTGGCCGCAGAGGCTGCCGTTGCCTCCCCCGGGCTCCTACCATGGGGCCTGGCCCTGCTCTCCCGAGGCCCTGGTTCGCCGCAGGTGAATGCCTTTTGCGGACGCCAAGGACAGGAGGCCGCCGATTCCCTCACAGAGGTGGGGGTTCGAGCTCTGGGGGACTGAGGTCGCAGCGGTCTCACTCCATTTTTGGGTGCTTCTGCACAGACTGGAGGGTTGAAGCGGCTGGGCCCAAGTCTGCCGCCTTGTGGCAGAGTGGGGGCGTTGCAGGCGAAGCAAGGCTCTCAGCCTCCCAGGCGGGGCACAGGCCAGACTCCCCACAGGAGAACAGGTCCGTGGACGAGGGTCCCGCTCGCCCTTCCGCCCGCCCGCCGGGACCCGCTCCACCTGGCGCGGAACCGTGGCCGGCCCCTCTTCCCGGCCCCAGGTCCCTAGTTCTTCCCTGGCAGTCTGCCTCTGCGGGGGTGGGAGAGCTGCTGGGAAGTGTGGTCCACGGGAAAACGCACGGTCCTCTGGATGGCAGGGAGGGCTTCCGTTAACTCTGACACCAGCCCAGGGACCCTGTGAACCTGGCCTGATATCTCAAGGGGCGGGGGGGGGGCACGTTGCCCGGAGGGATGCTTGTGGTGGGGGGGCCTGCTTGCGCCTGCGCGGCCCCGCCTCTTGGCCCGTAAACCACCCGGCCGCGGCTCGGACAAAAGCCATCTCCTGGGCGCCTCCCCCCTGTTCTTCCATCCGTAAAGGGGGACCCCTTTACGGATGGAAGAACAGGGGGATCTTCGCAGTGGCGGGGACGGGACGGAGGGGTCTGCGGGTTTGCCGCCACGTAGGCCAGTTGCTCGCACCCCGGCCCCCTGTGTCCGAGCTCCATGGAGGAGGTGGGCCGCTTATGGCGGGATGCAGGCGTCCTGCGGGGCTCAAGGGACGGCGTGGGCGCTCCCCGGGCGAGAGAGGGCACCCGGGACCCGAGAGAGCACCCGGGAAAATGCCCAGCCCTGGCCCCCGTGGCTCCAGTGGCCTCCCTAGGCTCCTGCCGTGGGGCCTGGTCCCGCTCACCTGGGCCCAGGTTCTCCGCAGGTGAATGCCTTTTGCGGACAGCAAGGACCACAGGCCGCGGATGCCTTCACGGGGAGGGGGGTTCGAGCTCTGTGGGACCCGGGTCCCAGCGGACACAGTCCCTTCTCGCGAAGTCCAGCCCAGACTTTAGAGAGTAGAAGCGTCTCGGTGCAGGTTTGCCGCCTCGGGGCAGGGTGGGGCCGTTTGAGCCAAGAAAGACTCTCAGCCCCCCAGGCAGGTCTCAGGCCCGAGTCCCCCCGGGAGACGGGGTCCCTGGGCGTGGGTCCGGCCCGCCCGGGCCCCTGCCCACCAGGCGCGGAACCCTGGCCCGCCCCTCATCGAGGCCCCGGGGCCCTAGTTCTTCCCCGGCACTCTGCCTCTGCCGGGGTGGGAGACGCGCTGGCAAGTGTGGTCCACGGGAAAAGGAACGGACCTCTGGGTGGCGGGCAGAGCTTCCAGTTCCACGGACAGGACCCCAGGGACTCTGTGAAGCAGGCCTGATATGTCCAGGGTGGGGCCCGTTGCCCCGAGGGAGGCTTCTGGTGGGGCTGCCTGCCCTCTGCCTGCCGGGTCCCGCGTCTTGGCCCGAAACCGGCCAGCGGCGGCTCTGACAAATGCCATCTCCTGGGGGCCTCCCCCCTGTTCCTCCATCCGTAAGGGGCGACCCCCTTACGGATGGAGGAACAGGGGGATCTTCGCAGTGGGGCGGTCGGGACGGAGGGGTCTGCGCGTCTCCAGCCACTTAGCCCAGTGACCCGCAGCCCGGCCCCAGAGTTCCAAGCTCCATGGAGGCAGGGGGCCTCTTATCACGGGAAGCAGGTGTCTCGCGGGGCTCCAGGGACGGCGTGGGCACTCTCTAGGCGAGAGAGGGTGCCCGTGCCCCGAGAGAGCCCCGGCGAGAGCCCGAGGCCTGGCCGCAGAGGCTGCCGTTGCCTCCCCAGGGCTCCTACCATGGGGCCTGGCCCTGCTCTCCCGAGGCCCTGGTTCGCCGCAGGTGAATGCCTTTTGCGGACGCCAAGGACAGGAGGCCGCCGATTCCCTCACAGAGGTGGGGGTTCGAGCTCTGGGGGACTGAGGTCGCAGCGGTCTCACTCCATTTTTGGGTGCTTCTGCACAGACTGGAGGGTTGAAGCGGCTGGGCCCAAGTCTGCCGCCTTGTGGCAGGGTGGGGGCGTTGCAGGCGAAGCAAGGCTCTTAGCCTCCCAGGCGGGGCACAGGCCAGACTCCCCACAGGAGAACAGGTCCGTGGACGAGGGTCCCGCCCGCCCGCCCGCCCGCCCGCCGGGACCCGCTCCACCTGGCGCGGAACCGTGGCCGGCCCCTCTTCCCGGCCCCAGGTCCCTAGTTCTTCCCTGGCAGTCTGCCTCTGCGGGGGTGGGAGAGCTGCTGGGAAGTGTGGTCCACGGGAAAACGCACGGTCCTCTGGATGGCAGGGAGGGCTTCCGTTAACTCTGACACCAGCCCAGGGACCCTGTGAACCTGGCCTGATATCTCAAGGGGGGGTGGGGGGGCACCTTGCCCGGAGGGATGCTTGTGGTGGGGGGGCCTGCTTGCGCCTGCGCGGCCCCGCCTCTTGGCCCGTAAACCACCCGGCCGCGGCTCGGACAAAAGCCATCTCCTGGGCGCCTCCCCCCTGTTCTTCCATCCGTAAAGGGGGACCCCTTTACGGATGGAAGAACAGGGGGATCTTCGCAGTGGCGGGGACGGGACGGAGGGGTCTGCGGGTTTGCCGCCACGTAGGCCAGTTGCTCGCACCCCGGCCCCCTGTGTCCGTGCTCCATGGAGGAGGTGGGCCGCTTATGGCGGGATGCAGGCGTCCTGCGGGGCTCAAGGGACGGCGTGGGCACTCCCCGGGCGAGAGAGGGCACCCGGGATCCGAGAGAGCACCCGGGAAAATGCCCAGCCCTGGCCCCCGTGGCTCCAGTGGCCTCCCTAGGCTCCTGCCGTGGGGCCTGGTCCCGCTCACCTGGGCCCAGGTTCTCCGCAGGTGAATGCCTTTTGCGGACAGCAAGGACCACAGGCCGCGGATGCCTTCACGGGGAGGGGGGTTCGAGCTCTGTGGGACCCGGGTCCCAGCGGACACAGTCCCTTCTCGCGAAGTCCAGCCCAGACTTTAGAGAGTAGAAGCGTCTCGGTGCAGGTTTGCCGCCTCGGGGCAGGGTGGGGCCGTTTGAGCCAAGAAAGACTCTCAGCCCCCCAGGCAGGTCTCAGGCCCGAGTCCCCCCGGGAGACGGGGTCCCTGGGCGTGGGTCCGGCCCGCCTGGGCCCCTGCCCACCAGGCGCGGAACCCTGGCCCGCCCCTCATCGAGGCCCCGGGGCCCTAGTTCTTCCCCGGCACTCTGCCTCTGCCGGGGTGGGAGACGCGCTGGCAAGTGTGGTCCACGGGAAAAGGAACGGACCTCTGGGTGGCGAGCAGAGCTTCCAGTTCCACGGACAGGACCCCAGGGACTCTGTGAAGCAGGCCTGATATGTCCAGGGTGGGGCCCGTTGCCCCGAGGGAGGCTTCTGGTGGGGCTGCCTGCCCTCTGCCTGCCGGGTCCCGCGTCTTGGCCCGAAACCGGCCAGCGGCGGCTCTGACAAATGCCATCTCCTGGGGGCCTCCCCCCTGTTCCTCCATCCGTAAGGGGCGACCCCCTTACGGATGGAGGAACAGGGGGATCTTCGCAGTGGGGCGGTCGGGACGGAGGGGTCTGCGCGTCTCCAGCCACTTAGCCCAGTGACCCGCAGCCCGGCACCAGAGTTCCAAGCTCCATGGAGGCAGGGGGCCTCTTATCACGGGAAGCAGGTGTCTCGCGGGGCTCCAGGGACGGCGTGGGCACTCTCTAGGCGAGAGAGGGTGCCCGTGCCCCGAGAGAGCCCCGGCGAGAGCCCGAGGCCTGGCCGCAGAGGCTGCCGTTGCCTCCCCCGGGCTCCTACCATGGGGCCTGGCCCTGCTCTCCCGAGGCCCTGGTTCGCCGCAGGTGAATGCCTTTTGCGGACGCCAAGGACAGGAGGCCGCCGATTCCCTCACAGAGGTGGGGGTTCGAGCTCTGGGGGACTGAGGTCGCAGCGGTCTCACTCCATTTTTGGGTGCTTCTGCACAGACTGGAGGGTTGAAGCGGCTGGGCCCAAGTCTGCCGCCTTGTGGCAGGGTGGGGGCGTTGCAGGCGAAGCAAGGCTCTCAGCCTCCCAGGCGGGGCACAGGCCAGACTCCCCACAGGAGAACAGGTCCGTGGACGAGGGTCCCGCCCGCCCGCCCGCCCGCCCGCCGGGACCCGCTCCACCTGGCGCGGAACCGTGGCCGGCCCCTCTTCCCGGCCCCAGGTCCCTAGTTCTTCCCTGGCACTCTGCCTCTGCGGGGGTGGGAGAGCTGCTGGGAAGTGTGGTCCACGGGAAAACGCACGGTCCTCTGGATGGCAGGGAGGGCTTCCGTTAACTCTGACACCAGCCCAGGGACCCTGTGAACCTGGCCTGATATCTCAAGGGGGGGTGGGGGGGCACCTTGCCCGGAGGGATGCTTGTGGTGGGGGGGCCTGCTTGCGCCTGCGCGGCCCCGCCTCTTGGCCCGTAAACCACCCGGCCGCGGCTCGGACAAAAGCCATCTCCTGGGCGCCTCCCCCCTGTTCTTCCATCCGTAAAGGGGGACCCCTTTACGGATGGAAGAACAGGGGGATCTTCGCAGTGGCGGGGACGGGACGGAGGGGTCTGCGGGTTTGCCGCCACGTAGGCCAGTTGCTCGCACCCCGGCCCCCTGTGTCCGTGCTCCATGGAGGAGGTGGGACGCTTATGGCGGGATGCAGGCCTCCTGCGGGGCTCAAGGGACGGCGTGGGCGCTCCCCGGGCGAGAGAGGGCACCCGGGACCCGAGAGAGCACCCGGGAAAATGCCCAGCCCTGGCCCCCGTGGCTCCAGTGGCCTCCCTAGGCTCCTGCCGTGGGGCCTGGTCCCGCTCACCTGGGCCCAGGTTCTCCGCAGGTGAATGCCTTTTGCGGACAGCAAGGACCACAGGCCGCGGATGCCTTCACGGGGAGGGGGGTTCGAGCTCTGTGGGACCCGGGTCCCAGCGGACACAGTCCCTTCTCGCGAAGTCCAGCCCAGACTTTAGAGAGTAGAAGCGTCTCGGTGCAGGTTTGCCGCCTCGGGGCAGGGTGGGGCCGTTTGAGCCAAGAAAGACTCTCAGCCCCCCAGGCAGGTCTCAGGCCCGAGTCCCCCCGGGAGACGGGGTCCCTGGGCGTGGGTCCGGCCCGCCCGGGCCCCTGCCCACCAGGCGCGGAACCCTGGCCCGCCCCTCATCGAGGCCCCGGGGCCCTAGTTCTTCCCCGGCACTCTGCCTCTGCCGGGGTGGGAGACGCGCTGGCACTTGTGGTCCACGGGAAAAGGAACGCACCTCTGGGTGGCGGGCAGAGCTTCCAGTTCCACGGACAGGACCCCAGGGACTCTGTGAAGCAGGCCTGATATGTCCAGGGTGGGGCCCGTTGCCCCGAGGGAGGCTTCTGGTGGGGCTGCCTGCCCTCTGCCTGCCGGGTCCCGCGTCTTGGCCCGAAACCGGCCAGCGGCGGCTCTGACAAATGCCATCTCCTGGGGGCCTCCCCCCTGTTCCTCCATCCGTAAGGGGCGACCCCCTTACGGATGGAGGAACAGGGGGATCTTCGCAGTGGGGCGGTCGGGACGGAGGGGTCTGCGCGCCTCCAGCCACTTAGCCCAGTGACGCGCAGCCCGGGCCCAGAGTTCCAAGCTCCATGGAGGCAGGGGGCCTCTTATCACGGGAAGCAGGTGTCTCGCGGGGCTCCAGGGACGGCGTGGGCACTCTCTAGGCGAGAGAGGGTGCCCGTGCCCCGAGAGAGCCCCGGCGAGAGCCCGAGGCCTGGCCGCAGAGGCTGCCGTTGCCTCCCCCGGGCTCCTACCATGGGGCCTGGCCCTGCTCTCCCGAGGCCCTGGTTCGCCGCAGGTGAATGCCTTTTGCGGACGCCAAGGACAGGAGGCCGCCGATTCCCTCACAGAGGTGGGGGTTCGAGCTCTGGGGGACTGAGGTCGCAGCGGTCTCACTCCATTTTTGGGTGCTTCTGCACAGACTGGAGGGTTGAAGCGGCTGGGCCCAAGTCTGCCGCCTTGTGGCAGGGTGGGGGCGTTGCAGGCGAAGCAAGGCTCTTAGCCTCCCAGGCGGGGCACAGGCCAGACTCCCCACAGGAGAACAGGTCCGTGGACGAGGGTCCCGCCCGCCCTTCCGCCCGCCCGCCGGGACCCGCTCCACCTGGCGCGGAACCGTGGCCGGCCCCTCTTCCCGGCCCCAGGTCCCTAGTTCTTCCCTGGCACTCTGCCTCTGCGGGGGTGGGAGAGCTGCTGGGAAGTGTGGTCCACGGGAAAACGCACGGTCCTCTGGATGGCAGGGAGGGCTTCCGTTAACTCTGACACCAGCCCAGGGACCCTGTGAACCTGGCCTGATATCTCAAGGGGGGGGGGGGCACGTTGCCCGGAGGGAGGCTTGTGGTGGGGGGGCCTGCTTGCGCCTGCGCGGCCCCGCCTCTTGGCCCGTAAACCACCCAGCCGCGGCTCGGACAAAAGCCATCTCCTGGGCGCCTCCCCCCTGTTCTTCCATCCGTAAAGGGGGACCCCTGTACGGATGGAAGAACAGGGGGATCTTCGCAGTGGCGGGGACGGGACGGAGGGGTCTGCGGGTTTGCCGCCACGTAGGCCAGTTGCTCGCACCACGGCCCCCTGTGTCCGTGCTCCATGGAGGAGGTGGGCCGCTTATGGCGGGATGCAGGCGTCCTGCGGGGCTCAAGGGACGGCGTGGGCACTCCCCGGGCGAGAGAGGGCACCAGGGAATATGCCCAGCCCTGGCCCCCGTGGCTCCAGTGGCCTCCCTAGGCTCCTGCCGTGGGGCCTGGTCCCGCTCACCTGGGCCCAGGTTCTCCGCAGGTGAATGCCTTTTGCGGACAGCAAGGACCACAGGCCGCGGATGCCTTCACGGGAGGGGGGTTCGAGCTCTGTGGGACCCGGGTCCCAGCGGACACAGTCCCTTCTCGCGAAGTCCAGCCCAGACTTTAGAGAGTAGAAGCGTCTCGGTGCAGGTTTGCCGCCTCGGGGCAGGGTGGGGCCGTTTGAGCCAAGAAAGACTCTCAGCCCCCCAGGCAGGTCTCAGGCCCGAGTCCCCCCGGGAGACGGGGTCCCTGGGCGTGGGTCCGGCCCGCCCGGGCCCCTGCCCACCAGGCGCGGAACCCTGGCCCGCCCCTCATCGAGGCCCCGGGGCCCTAGTTCTTCCCCGGCACTCTGCCTCTGCCGGGGTGGGAGACGCGCTGGCACTTGTGGTCCACGGGAAAAGGAACGGACCTCTGGGTGGCGGGCAGAGCTTCCAGTTCCACGGACAGGACCCCAGGGACTCTGTGAAGCAGGCCTGATATGTCCAGGGTGGGGCCCGTTGCCCCGAGGGAGGCTTCTGGTGGGGCTGCCTGCCCTCTGCCTGCCGGGTCCCGCGTCTTGGCCCGAAACCGGCCAGCGGCGGCTCTGACAAATGCCATCTCCTGGGGGCCTCCCCCCTGTTCCTCCATCCGTAAGGGGCGACCCCCTTACGGATGGAGGAACAGGGGGATCTTCGCAGTGGGGCGGTCGGGACGGAGGGGTCTGCGCGCCTCCAGCCACTTAGCCCAGTGACGCGCAGCCCGGGCCCAGAGTTCCAAGCTCCATGGAGGCAGGGGGCCTCTTATCACGGGAAGCAGGTGTCTCGCGGGGCTCCAGGGACGGCGTGGGCACTCTCTAGGCGAGAGAGGGTGCCCGTGCCCCGAGAGAGCCCCGGCGAGAGCCCGAGGCCTGGCCGCAGAGGCTGCCGTTGCCTCCCCCGGGCTCCTACCATGGGGCCTGGCCCTGCTCTCCCGAGGCCCTGGTTCGCCGCAGGTGAATGCCTTTTGCGGACGCCAAGGACAGGAGGCCGCCGATTCCCTCACAGAGGTGGGGGTTCGAGCTCTGGGGGACTGAGGTCGCAGCGGTCTCACTCCATTTTTGGGTGCTTCTGCACAGACTGGAGGGTTGAAGCGGCTGGGCCCAAGTCTGCCGCCTTGTGGCAGGGTGGGGGCGTTGCAGGCGAAGCAAGGCTCTTAGCCTCCCAGGCGGGGCACAGGCCAGACTCCCCACAGGAGAACAGGTCCGTGGACGAGGGTCCCGCCCGCCCTTCCGCCCGCCCGCCGGGACCCGCTCCACCTGGCGCGGAACCGTGGCCGGCCCCTCTTCCCGGCCCCAGGTCCCTAGTTCTTCCCTGGCACTCTGCCTCTGCGGGGGTGGGAGAGCTGCTGGGAAGTGTGGTCCACGGGAAAACGCACGGTCCTCTGGATGGCAGGGAGGGCTTCCGTTAACTCTGACACCAGCCCAGGGACCCTGTGAACCTGGCCTGATATCTCAAGGGGGGGGGGGGCACGTTGCCCGGAGGGAGGCTTGTGGTGGGGGGGCCTGCTTGCGCCTGCGCGGCCCCGCCTCTTGGCCCGTAAACCACCCAGCCGCGGCTCGGACAAAAGCCATCTCCTGGGCGCCTCCCCCCTGTTCTTCCATCCGTAAAGGGGGACCCCTGTACGGATGGAAGAACAGGGGGATCTTCGCAGTGGCGGGGACGGGACGGAGGGGTCTGCGGGTTTGCCGCCACGTAGGCCAGTTGCTCGCACCACGGCCCCCTGTGTCCGTGCTCCATGGAGGAGGTGGGCCGCTTATGGCGGGATGCAGGCGTCCTGCGGGGCTCAAGGGACGGCGTGGGCACTCCCCGGGCGAGAGAGGGCACCAGGGAATATGCCCAGCCCTGGCCCCCGTGGCTCCAGTGGCCTCCCTAGGCTCCTGCCGTGGGGCCTGGTCCCGCTCACCTGGGCCCAGGTTCTCCGCAGGTGAATGCCTTTTGCGGACAGCAAGGACCACAGGCCGCGGATGCCTTCACGGGAGGGGGGTTCGAGCTCTGTGGGACCCGGGTCCCAGCGGACACAGTCCCTTCTCGCGAAGTCCAGCCCAGACTTTAGAGAGTAGAAGCGTCTCGGTGCAGGTTTGCCGCCTCGGGGCAGGGTGGGGCCGTTTGAGCCAAGAAAGACTCTCAGCCCCCCAGGCAGGTCTCAGGCCCGAGTCCCCCCGGGAGACGGGGTCCCTGGGCGTGGGTCCGGCCCGCCCGGGCCCCTGCCCACCAGGCGCGGAACCCTGGCCCGCCCCTCATCGAGGCCCCGGGGCCCTAGTTCTTCCCCGGCACTCTGCCTCTGCCGGGGTGGGAGACGCGCTGGCACTTGTGGTCCACGGGAAAAGGAACGGACCTCTGGGTGGCGGGCAGAGCTTCCAGTTCCACGGACAGGACCCCAGGGACTCTGTGAAGCAGGCCTGATATGTCCAGGGTGGGGCCCGTTGCCCCGAGGGAGGCTTCTGGTGGGGCTGCCTGCCCTCTGCCTGCCGGGTCCCGCGTCTTGGCCCGAAACCGGCCAGCGGCGGCTCTGACAAATGCCATCTCCTGGGGGCCTCCCCCCTGTTCCTCCATCCGTAAGGGGCGACCCCCTTACGGATGGAGGAACAGGGGGATCTTCGCAGTGGGGCGGTCGGGACGGAGGGGTCTGCGCGCCTCCAGCCACTTAGCCCAGTGACGCGCAGCCCGGGCCCAGAGTTCCAAGCTCCATGGAGGCAGGGGGCCTCTTATCACGGGAAGCAGGTGTCTCGCGGGGCTCCAGGGACGGCGTGGGCACTCTCTAGGCGAGAGAGGGTGCCCGTGCCCCGAGAGAGCCCCGGCGAGAGCCCGAGGCCTGGCCGCAGAGGCTGCCGTTGCCTCCCCCGGGCTCCTACCATGGGGCCTGGCCCTGCTCTCCCGAGGCCCTGGTTCGCCGCAGGTGAATGCCTTTTGCGGACGCCAAGGACAGGAGGCCGCCGATTCCCTCACAGAGGTGGGGGTTCGAGCTCTGGGGGACTGAGGTCGCAGCGGTCTCACTCCATTTTTGGGTGCTTCTGCACAGACTGGAGGGTTGAAGCGGCTGGGCCCAAGTCTGCCGCCTTGTGGCAGGGTGGGGGCGTTGCAGGCGAAGCAAGGCTCTTAGCCTCCCAGGCGGGGCACAGGCCAGACTCCCCACAGGAGAACAGGTCCGTTGAGGAGGGTCCCGCCAGCCCGCCCGCCCGCCCGCCGGGACCCGCTCCACCTGGCGCGGAACCGTGGCCGGCCCCTCTTCCCGGCCCCAGGTCCCTAGTTCTTCCCTGGCACTCTGCCTCTGCGGGGGTGGGAGAGCTGCTGGGAAGTGTGGTCCACGGGAAAACGCACGGTCCTCTGGATGGCAGGGAGGGCTTCCGTTAACTCTGACACCAGCCCAGGGACCCTGTGAACCTGGCCTGATATCTCAAGGGGGGGTGGGGGGGCACGTTGCCCGGAGGGATGCTTGTGGTGGGGGGGCCTGCTTGCGCCTGCGCGGCCCCGCCTCTTGGCCCGTAAACCACCCGCCCGCGGCTCAGACATAAGCCATCTCCTGGGCGCCTCCCCCCTGTTCTTCCATCCGTAAAGGGGGACCCCTTTACGGATGGAAGAACAGGGGGATCTTCGCAGTGGCGGGGACGGGACGGAGGGGTCTGCGGGTTTGCCGCCACGTAGGCCAGTTACTCGCACCCCGGCCCCCTGTGTCCGTGCTCCATGGAGGAGGTGGGACGCTTATGGCGGGATGCAGGCCTCCTGCGGGGCTCAAGGGACGGCGTGGGCGCTCCCCGGGCGAGAGAGGGCACCCGGGACCCGAGAGAGCACCCGGGAAAATGCCCAGCCCTGGCCCCCGTGGCTCCAGTGGCCTCCCTAGGCTCCTGCCGTGGGGCCTGGTCCCGCTCACCTGGGCCCAGGTTCTCCGCAGGTGAATGCCTTTTGCGGACAGCAAGGACCACAGGCCGCGGATGCCTTCACGGGGAGGGGGGTTCGAGCTCTGTGGGACCCGGGTCCCAGCGGACACAGTCCCTTCTCGCGAAGTCCAGCCCAGACTTTAGAGAGTAGAAGCGTCTCGGTGCAGGTTTGCCGCCTCGGGGCAGGGTGGGGCCGTTTGAGCCAAGAAAGACTCTCAGCCCCCCAGGCAGGTCTCAGGCCCGAGTCCCCCCGGGAGACGGGGTCCCTGGGCGTGGGTCCGGCCCGCCCGGGCCCCTGCCCACCAGGCGCGGAACCCTGGCCCGCCCCTCATCGAGGCCCCGGGGCCCTAGTTCTTCCCCGGCACTCTGCCTCTGCCGGGGTGGGAGACGCGCTGGCACTTGTGGTCCACGGGAAAAGGAACGGACCTCTGGGTGGCGGGCAGAGCTTCCAGTTCCACGGACAGGACCCCAGGGACTCTGTGAAGCAGGCCTGATATGTCCAGGGTGGGGCCCGTTGCCCCGAGGGAGGCTTCTGGTGGGGCTGCCTGCCCTCTGCCTGCCGGGTCCCGCGTCTTGGCCCGAAACCGGCCAGCGGCGGCTCTGACAAATGCCATCTCCTGGGGGCCTCCCCCCTGTTCCTCCATCCGTAAGGGGCGACCCCCTTACGGATGGAGGAACAGGGGGATCTTCGCAGTGGGGCGGTCGGGACGGAGGGGTCTGCGCGCCTCCAGCCACTTAGCCCAGTGACGCGCAGCCCGGGCCCAGAGTTCCAAGCTCCATGGAGGCAGGGGGCCTCTTATCACGGGAAGCAGGTGTCTCGCGGGGCTCCAGGGACGGCGTGGGCACTCTCTAGGCGAGAGAGGGTGCCCGTGCCCCGAGAGAGCCCCGGCGAGAGCCCGAGGCCTGGCCGCAGAGGCTGCCGTTGCCTCCCCCGGGCTCCTACCATGGGGCCTGGCCCTGCTCTCCCGAGGCCCTGGTTCGCCGCAGGTGAATGCCTTTTGCGGACGCCAAGGACAGGAGGCCGCCGATTCCCTCACAGAGGTGGGGGTTCGAGCTCTGGGGGACTGAGGTCGCAGCGGTCTCA
The DNA here is from genome assembly GCF_022682495.2 of Desmodus rotundus. NCBI lineage: Eukaryota > Metazoa > Chordata > Mammalia > Chiroptera > Phyllostomidae > Desmodus > Desmodus rotundus. The sequence goes on along the minus strand of NW_026527222.1, from coordinate 15,651 downwards.
CTCCATTTTTGGGTGCTTCTGCACAGACTGGAGGGTTGAAGCGGCTGGGCCCAAGTCTGCCGCCTTGTGGCAGGGTGGGGGCGTTGCAGGCGAAGCAAGGCTCTTAGCCTCCCAGGCGGGGCACAGGCCAGACTCCCCACAGGAGAACAGGTCCGTGGACGAGGGTCCCGCCCGCCCTTCCGCCCGCCCGCCGGGACCCGCTCCACCTGGCGCGGAACCGTGGCCGGCCCCTCTTCCCGGCCCCAGGTCCCTAGTTCTTCCCTGGCACTCTGCCTCTGCGGGGGTGGGAGAGCTGCTGGGAAGTGTGGTCCACGGGAAAACGCACGGTCCTCTGGATGGCAGGGAGGGCTTCCGTTAACTCTGACACCAGCCCAGGGACCCTGTGAACCTGGCCTGATATCTCAAGGGGGGGGGGGCACGTTGCCCGGAGGGAGGCTTGTGGTGGGGGGGCCTGCTTGCGCCTGCGCGGCCCCGCCTCTTGGCCCGTAAACCACCCAGCCGCGGCTCGGACAAAAGCCATCTCCTGGGCGCCTCCCCCCTGTTCTTCCATCCGTAAAGGGGGACCCCTGTACGGATGGAAGAACAGGGGGATCTTCGCAGTGGCGGGGACGGGACGGAGGGGTCTGCGGGTTTGCCGCCACGTAGGCCAGTTGCTCGCACCACGGCCCCCTGTGTCCGTGCTCCATGGAGGAGGTGGGCCGCTTATGGCGGGATGCAGGCGTCCTGCGGGGCTCAAGGGACGGCGTGGGCACTCCCCGGGCGAGAGAGGGCACCCGGGAAAATGCCCAGCCCTGGCCCCCGTGGCTCCAGTGGCCTCCCTAGGCTCCTGCCGTGGGGCCTGGTCTCGCTCACCTGGACCCAGGTTCTCCGCAGGTGAATGCCTTTTGCGGACAGCAAGGACCACAGGCCGCGGATGCCTTCACGGGGAGGGGGGTTCGAGCTCTGTGGGACCCGGGTCCCAGCGGACACATTCCCTTCTCGCGACGTCCAGCCCAGACTTTAGAGAGTAGAAGCGTCTCGGTGCAGGTTGGCCGCCTCGGGGCAGGGTGGGGCCGTTTGAGCCAAGAAAGACTCTCAGCCCCCCAGGCAGGTCTCAGGCCCGAGTCCCCCCGGGAGACGGGGTCCCTGGGCGTGGGTCCGGCCCGCCCGGGCCCCTGCCCACCAGGCGCGGAACCCTGGCCCGCCCCTCATCGAGGCCCCGGGGCCCTAGTTCTTCCCCGGCACTCTGCCTCTGCCGGGGTGGGAGACGCGCTGGCAAGTGTGGTCCACGGGAAAAGGAACGGACCTCTGGGTGGCGGGCAGAGCTTCCAGTTCCACGGACAGGACCCCAGGGACTCTGTGAAGCGGGCCTGATATGTCCGGGGTGGGGCCCGTTGCCCCGAGGGAGGCTTCTGGTGGGGCTGCCTGCCCTCTGCCTGCCGGGTCCCGCGTCTTGGCCCGAAACCGGCCAGCGGCGGCTCTGACAAATGCCATCTCCTGGGGGCCTCCCCCCTGTTCCTCCATCCGTAAGGGGCGACCCCCTTACGGATGGAGGAACAGGGGGATCTTCGCAGTGGGGCGGTCGGGACGGAGGGGTCTGCGCGTCTCCAGCCACTTAGCCCAGTGACCCGCAGCCCGGCCCCAGAGTTCCAAGCTCCATGGAGGCAGGGGGCCTCTTATCACGGGAAGCAGGTGTCTCGCGGGGCTCCAGGGACGGCGTGGGCACTCTCTAGGCGAGAGAGGGTGCCCGTGCCCCGAGAGAGCCCCGGCGAGAGCCCGAGGCCTGGCCGCAGAGGCTGCCGTTGCCTCCCCCGGGCTCCTACCATGGGGCCTGGCCCTGCTCTCCCGAGGCCCTGGTTCGCCGCAGGTGAATGCCTTTTGCGGACGCCAAGGACAGGAGGCCGCCGATTCCCTCACAGAGGTGGGGGTTCGAGCTCTGGGGGACTGAGGTCGCAGCGGTCTCACTCCATTTTTGGGTGCTTCTGCACAGACTGGAGGGTTGAAGCGGCTGGGCCCAAGTCTGCCGCCTTGTCGCAGAGTGGGGGCGTTGCAGGCGAAGCAAGGCTCTCAGCCTCCCAGGCGGGGCACAGGCCAGACTCCCCACAGGAGAACAGGTCCGTGGACGAGGGTCCCGCTCGCCCTTCCGCCCGCCCGCCGGGACCCGCTCCACCTGGCGCGGAACCGTGGCCGGCCCCTCTTCCCGGCCCCAGGTCCCTAGTTCTTCCCTGGCAGTCTGCCTCTGCTGGGGTGGGAGAGCTGCTGGGAAGTGTGGTCCACGGGAAAACGCACGGTCCTCTGGATGGCAGGGAGGGCTTCCGTTAACTCTGACACCAGCCCAGGGACCCTGTGAACCTGGCCTGATATCTCAAGGGGCGGGGGGGGGGCACGTTGCCCGGAGGGATGCTTGTGGTGGGGGGGCCTGCTTGCGCCTGCGCGGCCCCGCCTCTTGGCCCGTAAACCACCCGGCCGCGGCTCGGACAAAAGCCATCTCCTGGGCGCCTCCCCCCTGTTCTTCCATCCGTAAAGGGGGACCCCTTTACGGATGGAAGAACAGGGGGATCTTCGCAGTGGCGGGGACGGGACGGAGGGGTCTGCGGGTTTGCCGCCACGTAGGCCAGTTGCTCGCACCCCGGCCCCCTGTGTCCGAGCTCCATGGAGGAGGTGGGCCGCTTATGGCGGGATGCAGGCGTCCTGCGGGGCTCAAGGGACGGCGTGGGCGCTCCCCGGGCGAGAGAGGGCACCCGGGACCCGAGAGAGCACCCGGGAAAATGCCCAGCCCTGGCCCCCGTGGCTCCAGTGGCCTCCCTAGGCTCCTGCCGTGGGGCCTGGTCCCGCTCACCTGGGCCCAGGTTCTCCGCAGGTGAATGCCTTTTGCGGACAGCAAGGACCACAGGCCGCGGATGCCTTCACGGGGAGGGGGGTTCGAGCTCTGTGGGACCCGGGTCCCAGCGGACACAGTCCCTTCTCGCGAAGTCCAGCCCAGACTTTAGAGAGTAGAAGCGTCTCGGTGCAGGTTTGCCGCCTCGGGGCAGGGTGGGGCCGTTTGAGCCAAGAAAGACTCTCAGCCCCCCAGGCAGGTCTCAGGCCCGAGTCCCCCCGGGAGACGGGGTCCCTGGGCGTGGGTCCGGCCCGCCCGGGCCCCTGCCCACCAGGCGCGGAACCCTGGCCCGCCCCTCATCGAGGCCCCGGGGCCCTAGTTCTTCCCCGGCACTCTGCCTCTGCCGGGGTGGGAGACGCGCTGGCAAGTGTGGTCCACGGGAAAAGGAACGGACCTCTGGGTGGCGGGCAGAGCTTCCAGTTCCACGGACAGGACCCCAGGGACTCTGTGAAGCAGGCCTGATATGTCCAGGGTGGGGCCCGTTGCCCCGAGGGAGGCTTCTGGTGGGGCTGCCTGCCCTCTGCCTGCCGGGTCCCGCGTCTTGGCCCGAAACCGGCCAGCGGCGGCTCTGACAAATGCCATCTCCTGGGGGCCTCCCCCCTGTTCCTCCATCCGTAAGGGGCGACCCCCTTACGGATGGAGGAACAGGGGGATCTTCGCAGTGGGGCGGTCGGGACGGAGGGGTCTGCGCGTCTCCAGCCACTTAGCCCAGTGACGCGCAGCCCGGGCCCAGAGTTCCAAGCTCCATGGAGGCAGGGGGCCTCTTATCACGGGAAGCAGGTGTCTCGCGGGGCTCCAGGGACGGCGTGGGCACTCTCTAGGCGAGAGAGGGTGCCCGTGCCCCGAGAGAGCCCCGGCGAGAGCCCGAGGCCTGGCCGCAGAGGCTGCCGTTGCCTCCCCAGGGCTCCTACCATGGGGCCTGGCCCTGCTCTCCCGAGGCCCTGGTTCGCCGCAGGTGAATGCCTTTTGCGGACGCCAAGGACAGGAGTCGGCCGATTCCCTCACAGAGGTGGGGGTTCGAGCTCTCGGGGACTGAGGTCGCAGCGGTCTCACTCCATTTTTGGGTGCTTCTGCACAGACTGGAGGGTTGAAGCGGCTGGGCCCAAGTCTGCCGCCTTGTGGCAGGGTGGGGGCGTTGCAGGCGAAGCAAGGCTCTTAGCCTCCCAGGCGGGGCACAGGCCAGACTCCCCACAGGAGAACAGGTCCGTGGACGAGGGTCCCGCCCGCCCGCCCGCCCGCCCGCCGGGACCCGCTCCACCTGGCGCGGAACCGTGGCCGGCCCCTCTTCCCGGCCCCAGGTCCCTAGTTCTTCCCTGGCAGTCTGCCTCTGCGGGGGTGGGAGAGCTGCTGGGAAGTGTGGTCCACGGGAAAACGCACGGTCCTCTGGATGGCAGGGAGGGCTTCCGTTAACTCTGACACCAGCCCAGGGACCCTGTGAACCTGGCCTGATATCTCAAGGGGGGGTGGGGGGGCACCTTGCCCGGAGGGATGCTTGTGGTGGGGGGGCCTGCTTGCGCCTGCGCGGCCCCGCCTCTTGGCCCGTAAACCACCCGGCCGCGGCTCGGACAAAAGCCATCTCCTGGGCGCCTCCCCCCTGTTCTTCCATCCGTAAAGGGGGACCCCTTTACGGATGGAAGAACAGGGGGATCTTCGCAGTGGCGGGGACGGGACGGAGGGGTCTGCGGGTTTGCCGCCACGTAGGCCAGTTGCTCGCACCCCGGCCCCCTGTGTCCGTGCTCCATGGAGGAGGTGGGACGCTTATGGCGGGATGCAGGCCTCCTGCGGGGCTCAAGGGACGGCGTGGGCGCTCCCCGGGCGAGAGAGGGCACCCGGGACCCGAGAGAGCACCCGGGAAAATGCCCAGCCCTGGCCCCCGTGGCTCCAGTGGCCTCCCTAGGCTCCTGCCGTGGGGCCTGGTCCCGCTCACCTGGGCCCAGGTTCTCCGCAGGTGAATGCCTTTTGCGGACAGCAAGGACCACAGGCCGCGGATGCCTTCACGGGGAGGGGGGTTCGAGCTCTGTGGGACCCGGGTCCCAGCGGACACAGTCCCTTCTCGCGAAGTCCAGCCCAGACTTTAGAGAGTAGAAGCGTCTCGGTGCAGGTTTGCCGCCTCGGGGCAGGGTGGGGCCGTTTGAGCCAAGAAAGACTCTCAGCCCCCCAGGCAGGTCTCAGGCCCGAGTCCCCCCGGGAGACGGGGTCCCTGGGCGTGGGTCCGGCCCGCCCGGGCCCCTGCCCACCAGGCGCGGAACCCTGGCCCGCCCCTCATCGAGGCCCCGGGGCCCTAGTTCTTCCCCGGCACTCTGCCTCTGCCGGGGTGGGAGACGCGCTGGCACTTGTGGTCCACGGGAAAAGGAACGCACCTCTGGGTGGCGGGCAGAGCTTCCAGTTCCACGGACAGGACCCCAGGGACTCTGTGAAGCAGGCCTGATATGTCCAGGGTGGGGCCCGTTGCCCCGAGGGAGGCTTCTGGTGGGGCTGCCTGCCCTCTGCCTGCCGGGTCCCGCGTCTTGGCCCGAAACCGGCCAGCGGCGGCTCTGACAAATGCCATCTCCTGGGGGCCTCCCCCCTGTTCCTCCATCCGTAAGGGGCGACCCCCTTACGGATGGAGGAACAGGGGGATCTTCGCAGTGGGGCGGTCGGGACGGAGGGGTCTGCGCGCCTCCAGCCACTTAGCCCAGTGACGCGCAGCCCGGGCCCAGAGTTCCAAGCTCCATGGAGGCAGGGGGCCTCTTATCACGGGAAGCAGGTGTCTCGCGGGGCTCCAGGGACGGCGTGGGCACTCTCTAGGCGAGAGAGGGTGCCCGTGCCCCGAGAGAGCCCCGGCGAGAGCCCGAGGCCTGGCCGCAGAGGCTGCCGTTGCCTCCCCCGGGCTCCTACCATGGGGCCTGGCCCTGCTCTCCCGAGGCCCTGGTTCGCCGCAGGTGAATGCCTTTTGCGGACGCCAAGGACAGGAGGCCGCCGATTCCCTCACAGAGGTGGGGGTTCGAGCTCTGGGGGACTGAGGTCGCAGCGGTCTCACTCCATTTTTGGGTGCTTCTGCACAGACTGGAGGGTTGAAGCGGCTGGGCCCAAGTCTGCCGCCTTGTGGCAGGGTGGGGGCGTTGCAGGCGAAGCAAGGCTCTTAGCCTCCCAGGCGGGGCACAGGCCAGACTCCCCACAGGAGAACAGGTCCGTGGACGAGGGTCCCGCCCGCCCGCCCGCCCGCCCGCCGGGACCCGCTCCACCTGGCGCGGAACCGTGGCCGGCCCCTCTTCCCGGCCCCAGGTCCCTAGTTCTTCCCTGGCACTCTGCCTCTGCGGGGGTGGGAGAGCTGCTGGGAAGTGTGGTCCACGGGAAAACGCACGGTCCTCTGGATGGCAGGGAGGGCTTCCGTTAACTCTGACACCAGCCCAGGGACCCTGTGAACCTGGCCTGATATCTCAAGGGGGGGGGGGGGCACGTTGCCCGGAGGGAGGCTTGTGGTGGGGGGGCCTGCTTGCGCCTGCGCGGCCCCGCCTCTTGGCCCGTAAACCACCCAGCCGCGGCTCGGACAAAAGCCATCTCCTGGGCGCCTCCCCCCTGTTCTTCCATCCGTAAAGGGGGACCCCTGTACGGATGGAAGAACAGGGGGATCTTCGCAGTGGCGGGGACGGGACGGAGGGGTCTGCGGGTTTGCCGCCACGTAGGCCAGTTGCTCGCACCACGGCCCCCTGTGTCCGTGCTCCATGGAGGAGGTGGGCCGCTTATGGCGGGATGCAGGCGTCCTGCGGGGCTCAAGGGACGGCGTGGGCACTCCCCGGGCGAGAGAGGGCACCCGGGAAAATGCCCAGCCCTGGCCCCCGTGGCTCCAGTGGCCTCCCTAGGCTCCTGCCGTGGGGCCTGGTCCCGCTCACCTGGGCCCAGGTTCTCCGCAGGTGAATGCCTTTTGCGGACAGCAAGGACCACAGGCCGCGGATGCCTTCACGGGGAGGGGGGTTCGAGCTCTGTGGGACCCGGGTCCCAGCGGACACAGTCCCTTCTCGCGAAGTCCAGCCCAGACTTTAGAGAGTAGAAGCGTCTCGGTGCAGGTTTGCCGCCTCGGGGCAGGGTGGGGCCGTTTGAGCCAAGAAAGACTCTCAGCCCCCCAGGCAGGTCTCAGGCCCGAGTCCCCCCGGGAGACGGGGTCCCTGGGCGTGGGTCCGGCCCGCCCGGGCCCCTGCCCACCAGGCGCGGAACCCTGGCCCGCCCCTCATCGAGGCCCCGGGGCCCTAGTTCTTCCCCGGCACTCTGCCTCTGCCGGGGTGGGAGACGCGCTGGCACTTGTGGTCCACGGGAAAAGGAACGCACCTCTGGGTGGCGGGCAGAGCTTCCAGTTCCACGGACAGGACCCCAGGGACTCTGTGAAGCAGGCCTGATATGTCCAGGGTGGGGCCCGTTGCCCCGAGGGAGGCTTCTGGTGGGGCTGCCTGCCCTCTGCCTGCCGGGTCCCGCGTCTTGGCCCGAAACCGGCCAGCGGCGGCTCTGACAAATGCCATCTCCTGGGGGCCTCCCCCCTGTTCCTCCATCCGTAAGGGGCGACCCCCTTACGGATGGAGGAACAGGGGGATCTTCGCAGTGGGGCGGTCGGGACGGAGGGGTCTGCGCGCCTCCAGCCACTTAGCCCAGTGACGCGCAGCCCGGGCCCAGAGTTCCAAGCTCCATGGAGGCAGGGGGCCTCTTATCACGGGAAGCAGGTGTCTCGCGGGGCTCCAGGGACGGCGTGGGCACTCTCTAGGCGAGAGAGGGTGCCCGTGCCCCGAGAGAGCCCCGGCGAGAGCCCGAGGCCTGGCCGCAGAGGCTGCCGTTGCCTCCCCCGGGCTCCTACCATGGGGCCTGGCCCTGCTCTCCCGAGGCCCTGGTTCGCCGCAGGTGAATGCCTTTTGCGGACGCCAAGGACAGGAGGCCGCCGATTCCTTCACAGAGGTGGGGGTTCGAGCTCTGGGGGACTGAGGTCGCAGCGGTCTCACTCCATTTTTGGGTGCTTCTGCACAGACTGGAGGGTTGAAGCGGCTGGGCCCAAGTCTGCCGCCTTGTGGCAGGGTGGGGGCGTTGCAGGCGAAGCAAGGCTCTTAGCCTCCCAGGCGGGGCACAGGCCAGACTCCCCACAGGAGAACAGGTCCGTGGACGAGGGTCCCGCCCGCCCGCCCGCCCGCCCGCCGGGACCCGCTCCACCTGGCGCGGAACCGTGGCCGGCCCCTCTTCCCGGCCCCAGGTCCCTAGTTCTTCCCTGGCACTCTGCCTCTGCGGGGGTGGGAGAGCTGCTGGGAAGTGTGGTCCACGGGAAAACGCACGGTCCTCTGGATGGCAGGGAGGGCTTCCGTTAACTCTGACACCAGCCCAGGGACCCTGTGAACCTGGCCTGATATCTCAAGGGGGGGTGGGGGGGCACCTTGCCCGGAGGGATGCTTGTGGTGGGGGGGCCTGCTTGCGCCTGCGCGGCCCCGCCTCTTGGCCCGTAAACCACCCGGCCGCGGCTCGGACAAAAGCCATCTCCTGGGCGACTCCCCCCTGTTCTTCCATCCGTAAAGGGGGACCCCTTTACGGATGGAAGAACAGGGGGATCTTCGCAGTGGCGGGGACGGGACGGAGGGGTCTGCGGGTTTGCCGCCACGTAGGCCAGTTGCTCGCACCCCGGCCCCCTGTGTCCCTGCTCCATGGAGGAGGTGGGACGCTTATGGCGGGATTCAGGCGTCCTCCGGGGCTCAAGGGACGGCGTGGGCGCTCCCCGGGCGAGAGAGGGCACCCGGGACCCGAGAGAGCACCCGGGAAAATGCCCAGCCCTGGCCCCCGTGGCTCCAGTGGCCTCCCTAGGCTCCTGCCGTGGGGCCTGGTCCCGCTCACCTGGGCCCAGGTTCTCCGCAGGTGAATGCCTTTTGCGGACAGCAAGGACCACAGGCCGCGGATGCCTTCACGGGGAGGGGGGTTCGAGCTCTGTGGGACCCGGGTCCCAGCGGACACAGTCCCTTCTCGCGAAGTCCAGCCCAGACTTTAGAGAGTAGAAGCGTCTCGGTGCAGGTTTGCCGCCTCGGGGCAGGGTGGGGCCGTTTGAGCCAAGAAAGACTCTCAGCCCCCCAGGCAGGTCTCAGGCCCGAGTCCCCCCGGGAGACGGGGTCCCTGGGCGTGGGTCCGGCCCGCCCGGGCCCCTGCCCACCAGGCGCGGAACCCTGGCCCGCCCCTCATCGAGGCCCCGGGGCCCTAGTTCTTCCCCGGCACTCTGCCTCTGCCGGGGTGGGAGACGCGCTGGCACTTGTGGTCCACGGGAAAAGGAACGGACCTCTGGGTGGCGGGCAGAGCTTCCAGTTCCACGGACAGGACCCCAGGGACTCTGTGAAGCAGGCCTGATATGTCCAGGGTGGGGCCCGTTGCCCCGAGGGAGGCTTCTGGTGGGGCTGCCTGCCCTCTGCCTGCCGGGTCCCGCGTCTTGGCCCGAAACCGGCCAGCGGCGGCTCTGACAAATGCCATCTCCTGGGGGCCTCCCCCCTGTTCCTCCATCCGTAAGGGGCGACCCCCTTACGGATGGAGGAACAGGGGGATCTTCGCAGTGGGGCGGTCGGGACGGAGGGGTCTGCGCGCCTCCAGCCACTTAGCCCAGTGACGCGCAGCCCGGGCCCAGAGTTCCAAGCTCCATGGAGGCAGGGGGCCTCTTATCACGGGAAGCAGGTGTCTCGCGGGGCTCCAGGGACGGCGTGGGCACTCTCTAGGCGAGAGAGGGTGCCCGTGCCCCGAGAGAGCCCCGGCGAGAGCCCGAGGCCTGGCCGCAGAGGCTGCCGTTGCCTCCCCCGGGCTCCTACCATGGGGCCTGGCCCTGCTCTCCCGAGGCCCTGGTTCGCCGCAGGTGAATGCCTTTTGCGGACGCCAAGGACAGGAGGCCGCCGATTCCCTCACAGAGGTGGGGGTTCGAGCTCTGGGGGACTGAGGTCGCAGCGGTCTCACTCCATTTTTGGGTGCTTCTGCACAGACTGGAGGGTTGAAGCGGCTGGGCCCAAGTCTGCCGCCTTGTGGCAGGGTGGGGGCGTTGCAGGCGAAGCAAGGCTCTTAGCCTCCCAGGCGGGGCACAGGCCAGACTCCCCACAGGAGAACAGGTCCGTGGACGAGGGTCCCGCCCGCCCGCCCGCCCGCCCGCCGGGACCCGCTCCACCTGGCGCGGAACCGTGGCCGGCCCCTCTTCCCGGCCCCAGGTCCCTAGTTCTTCCCTGGCACTCTGCCTCTGCGGGGGTGGGAGAGCTGCTGGGAAGTGTGGTCCACGGGAAAACGCACGGTCCTCTGGATGGCAGGGAGGGCTTCCGTTAACTCTGACACCAGCCCAGGGACCCTGTGAACCTGGCCTGATATCTCAAGGGGGGGGGGGCACGTTGCCCGGAGGGAGGCTTGTGGTGGGGGGGCCTGCTTGCGCCTGCGCGGCCCCGCCTCTTGGCCCGTAAACCACCCAGCCGCGGCTCGGACAAAAGCCATCTCCTGGGCGCCTCCCCCCTGTTCTTCCATCCGTAAAGGGGGACCCCTGTACGGATGGAAGAACAGGGGGATCTTCGCAGTGGCGGGGACGGGACGGAGGGGTCTGCGGGTTTGCCGCCACGTAGGCCAGTTGCTCGCACCACGGCCCCCTGTGTCCGTGCTCCATGGAGGAGGTGGGCCGCTTATGGCGGGATGCAGGCGTCCTGCGGGGCTCAAGGGACGGCGTGGGCACTCCCCGGGCGAGAGAGGGCACCCGGGAAAATGCCCAGCCCTGGCCCCCGTGGCTCCAGTGGCCTCCCTAGGCTCCTGCCGTGGGGCCTGGTCCCGCTCACCTGGGCCCAGGTTCTCCGCAGGTGAATGCCTTTTGCGGACAGCAAGGACCACAGGCCGCGGATGCCTTCACGGGGAGGGGGGTTCGAGCTCTGTGGGACCCGGGTCCCAGCGGACACAGTCCCTTCTCGCGAAGTCCAGCCCAGACTTTAGAGAGTAGAAGCGTCTCGGTGCAGGTTTGCCGCCTCGGGGCAGGGTGGGGCCGTTTGAGCCAAGAAAGACTCTCAGCCCCCCAGGCAGGTCTCAGGCCCGAGTCCCCCCGGGAGACGGGGTCCCTGGGCGTGGGTCCGGCCCGCCCGGGCCCCTGCCCACCAGGCGCGGAACCCTGGCCCGCCCCTCATCGAGGCCCCGGGGCCCTAGTTCTTCCCCGGCACTCTGCCTCTGCCGGGGTGGGAGACGCGCTGGCACTTGTGGTCCACGGGAAAAGGAACGGACCTCTGGGTGGCGGGCAGAGCTTCCAGTTCCACGGACAGGACCCCAGGGACTCTGTGAAGCAGGCCTGATATGTCCAGGGTGGGGCCCGTTGCCCCGAGGGAGGCTTCTGGTGGGGCTGCCTGCCCTCTGCCTGCCGGGTCCCGCGTCTTGGCCCGAAACCGGCCAGCGGCGGCTCTGACAAATGCCATCTCCTGGGGGCCTCCCCCCTGTTCCTCCATCCGTAAGGGGCGACCCCCTTACGGATGGAGGAACAGGGGGATCTTCGCAGTGGGGCGGTCGGGACGGAGGGGTCTGCGCGTCTCCAGCCACTTAGCCCAGTGACCCGCAGCCCGGCCCCAGAGTTCCAAGCTCCATGGAGGCAGGGGGCCTCTTATCACGGGAAGCAGGTGTCTCGCGGGGCTCCAGGGACGGCGTGGGCACTCTCTAGGCGAGAGAGGGTGCCCGTGCCCCGAGAGAGCCCCGGCGAGAGCCCGAGGCCTGGCCGCAGAGGCTGCCGTTGCCTCCCCCGGGCTCCTACCATGGGGCCTGGCCCTGCTCTCCCGAGGCCCTGGTTCGCCGCAGGTGAATGCCTTTTGCGGACGCCAAGGACAGGAGTCCGCCGATTCCCTCACAGAGGTGGGGGTTCGAGCTCTCGGGGACTGAGGTCGCAGCGGTCTCACTCCATTTTTGGGTGCTTCTGCACAGACTGGAGGGTTGAAGCGGCTGGGCCCAAGTCTGCCGCCTTGTGGCAGGGTGGGGGCGTTGCAGGCGAAGCAAGGCTCTTAGCCTCCCAGGCGGGGCACAGGCCAGACTCCCCACAGGAGAACAGGTCCGTGGACGAGGGTCCCGCCCGCCCGCCCGCCCGCCCGCCGGGACCCGCTCCACCTGGCGCGGAACCGTGGCCGGCCCCTCTTCCCGGCCCCAGGTCCCTAGTTCTTCCCTGGCACTCTGCCTCTGCGGGGGTGGGAGAGCTGCTGGGAAGTGTGGTCCACGGGAAAACGCACGGTCCTCTGGATGGCAGGGAGGGCTTCCGTTAACTCTGACACCAGCCCAGGGACCCTGTGAACCTGGCCTGATATCTCAAGGGGGGGGGGGCACGTTGCCCGGAGGGAGGCTTGTGGTGGGGGGGCCTGCTTGCGCCTGCGCGGCCCCGCCTCTTGGCCCGTAAACCACCCAGCCGCGGCTCGGACAAAAGCCATCTCCTGGGCGCCTCCCCCCTGTTCTTCCATCCGTAAAGGGGGACCCCTGTACGGATGGAAGAACAGGGGGATCTTCGCAGTGGCGGGGACGGGACGGAGGGGTCTGCGGGTTTGCCGCCACGTAGGCCAGTTGCTCGCACCACGGCCCCCTGTGTCCGTGCTCCATGGAGGAGGTGGGCCGCTTATGGCGGGATGCAGGCGTCCTGCGGGGCTCAAGGGACGGCGTGGGCACTCCCCGGGCGAGAGAGGGCACCCGGGAAAATGCCCAGCCCTGGCCCCCGTGGCTCCAGTGGCCTCCCTAGGCTCCTGCCGTGGGGCCTGGTCCCGCTCACCTGGGCCCAGGTTCTCCGCAGGTGAATGCCTTTTGCGGACAGCAAGGACCACAGGCCGCGGATGCCTTCACGGGGAGGGGGGTTCGAGCTCTGTGGGACCCGGGTCCCAGCGGACACATTCCCTTCTCGCGAAGTCCAGCCCAGACTTTAGAGAGTAGAAGCGTCTCGGTGCAGGTTTGCCGCCTCGGGGCAGGGTGGGGCCGTTTGAGCCAAGAAAGACTCTCAGCCCCCCAGGCAGGTCTCAGGCCCGAGTCCCCCCGGGAGACGGGGTCCCTGGGCGTGGGTCCGGCCTGCCCGGGCCCCTGCCCACCAGGCGCGGAACCCTGGCCCGCCCCTCATCGAGGCCCCGGGGCCCTAGTTCTTCCCCGGCACTCTGCCTCTGCCGGGGTGGGAGACGCGCTGGCACTTGTGGTCCACGGGAAAAGGAACGGACCTCTGGGTGGCGGGCAGAGCTTCCAGTTCCACGGACAGGACCCCAGGGACTCTGTGAAGCAGGCCTGATATGTCCAGGGTGGGGCCCGTTGCCCCGAGGGAGGCTTCTGGTGGGGCTGCCTGCCCTCTGCCTGCCGGGTCCCGCGTCTTGGCCCGAAACCGGCCAGCGGCGGCTCTGACAAATGCCATCTCCTGGGGGCCTCCCCCCTGTTCCTCCATCCGTAAGGGGCGACCCCCTTACGGATGGAGGAACAGGGGGATCTTCGCAGTGGGGCGGTCGGGACGGAGGGGTCTGCGCGCCTCCAGCCACTTAGCCCAGTGACGCGCAGCCCGGGCCCAGAGTTCCAAGCTCCATGGAGGCAGGGGGCCTCTTATCACGGGAAGCAGGTGTCTCGCGGGGCTCCAGGGACGGCGTGGGCACTCTCTAGGCGAGAGAGGGTGCCCGTGCCCCGAGAGAGCCCCGGCGAGAGCCCGAGGCCTGGCCGCAGAGGCTGCCGTTGCCTCCCCCGGGCTCCTACCATGGGGCCTGGCCCTGCTCTCCCGAGGCCCTGGTTCGCCGCAGGTGAATGCCTTTTGCGGACGCCAAGGACAGGAGGCCGCCGATTCCCTCACAGAGGTGGGGGTTCGAGCTCTGGGGGACTGAGGTCGCAGCGGTCTCACTCCATTTTTGGGTGCTTCTGCACAGACTGGAGGGTTGAAGCGGCTGGGCCCAAGTCTGCCGCCTTGTGGCAGGGTGGGGGCGTTGCAGGCGAAGCAAGGCTCTTAGCCTCCCAGGCGGGGCACAGGCCAGACTCCCCACAGGAGAACAGGTCCGTGGACGAGGGTCCCGCCCGCCCGCCCGCCCGCCCGCCGGGACCCGCTCCACCTGGCGCGGAACCGTGGCCGGCCCCTCTTCCCGGCCCCAGGTCCCTAGTTCTTCCCTGGCACTCTGCCTCTGCGGGGGTGGGAGAGCTGCTGGGAAGTGTGGTCCACGGGAAAACGCACGGTCCTCTGGATGGCAGGGAGGGCTTCCGTTAACTCTGACACCAGCCCAGGGACCCTGTGAACCTGGCCTGATATCTCAAGGGGGGGTGGGGGGGCACCTTGCCCGGAGGGATGCTTGTGGTGGGGGGGCCTGCTTGCGCCTGCGCGGCCCCGCCTCTTGGCCCGTAAACCACCCGGCCGCGGCTCGGACAAAAGCCATCTCCTGGGCGACTCCCCCCTGTTCTTCCATCCGTAAAGGGGGACCCCTTTACGGATGGAAGAACAGGGGGATCTTCGCAGTGGCGGGGACGGGACGGAGGGGTCTGCGGGTTTGCCGCCACGTAGGCCAGTTGCTCGCACCCCGGCCCCCTGTGTCCCTGCTCCATGGAGGAGGTGGGACGCTTATGGCGGGATTCAGGCGTCCTCCGGGGCTCAAGGGACGGCGTGGGCGCTCCCCGGGCGAGAGAGGGCACCCGGGACCCGAGAGAGCACCCGGGAAAATGCCCAGCCCTGGCCCCCGTGGCTCCAGTGGCCTCCCTAGGCTCCTGCCGTGGGGCCTGGTCCCGCTCACCTGGGCCCAGGTTCTCCGCAGGTGAATGCCTTTTGCGGACAGCAAGGACCACAGGCCGCGGATGCCTTCACGGGGAGGGGGGTTCGAGCTCTGTGGGACCCGGGTCCCAGCGGACACAGTCCCTTCTCGCGAAGTCCAGCCCAGACTTTAGAGAGTAGAAGCGTCTCGGTGCAGGTTTGCCGCCTCGGGGCAGGGTGGGGCCGTTTGAGCCAAGAAAGACTCTCAGCCCCCCAGGCAGGTCTCAGGCCCGAGTCCCCCCGGGAGACGGGGTCCCTGGGCGTGGGTCCGGCCCGCCCGGGCCCCTGCCCACCAGGCGCGGAACCCTGGCCCGCCCCTCATCGAGGCCCCGGGGCCCTAGTTCTTCCCCGGCACTCTGCCTCTGCCGGGGTGGGAGACGCGCTGGCACTTGTGGTCCACGGGAAAAGGAACGGACCTCTGGGTGGCGGGCAGAGCTTCCAGTTCCACGGACAGGACCCCAGGGACTCTGTGAAGCAGGCCTGATATGTCCAGGGTGGGGCCCGTTGCCCCGAGGGAGGCTTCTGGTGGGGCTGCCTGCCCTCTGCCTGCCGGGTCCCGCGTCTTGGCCCGAAACCGGCCAGCGGCGGCTCTGACAAATGCCATCTCCTGGGGGCCTCCCCCCTGTTCCTCCATCCGTAAGGGGCGACCCCCTTACGGATGGAGGAACAGGGGGATCTTCGCAGTGGGGCGGTCGGGACGGAGGGGTCTGCGCGCCTCCAGCCACTTAGCCCAGTGACGCGCAGCCCGGGCCCAGAGTTCCAAGCTCCATGGAGGCAGGGGGCCTCTTATCACGGGAAGCAGGTGTCTCGCGGGGCTCCAGGGACGGCGTGGGCACTCTCTAGGCGAGAGAGGGTGCCCGTGCCCCGAGAGAGCCCCGGCGAGAGCCCGAGGCCTGGCCGCAGAGGCTGCCGTTGCCTCCCCCGGGCTCCTACCATGGGGCCTGGCCCTGCTCTCCCGAGGCCCTGGTTCGCCGCAGGTGAATGCCTTTTGCGGACGCCAAGGACAGGAGGCCGCCGATTCCCTCACAGAGGTGGGGGTTCGAGCTCTGGGGGACTGAGGTCGCAGCGGTCTCACTCCATTTTTGGG